>NC_140166.1:69401707-69415804 GCF_963971535.1 Notolepis coatsorum | reverse complement strand
CATATCACTCTTTCATCAGATGTTGTACATATCACTCTTTCATCATATGTACATATCACTATTCCATCATATGTACATATCACTCTTTCATCAGATGTACATATCACTATTTCATCAGATGTACATATCACTCTTTCATCAGATGTTGTACATATCACTCTTTCATCATATGTACATATCACTATTCCATCATATGTACATATCACTCTTTCATCAGATGTACATATCACTATTCCATCACATGTAAGAGCAATCAGCCATCACATGTGTATATCACTATTGCATCACATGTACAGCTCACTCTTCCATCAGATGACATATCACTCTTCCATCAGATGTACAGATCACTCTTCCATCACATGTACATATCACTCTTCCATCACATGTACATATCACTATTCCATCAGATGTACAGATCACTCATCCATCACATGTGCATATGATTCTCAGCATCGTCCACACTAATGTAGTGCTATATTTCAGAGGCTCCATTTTAAATGTAGCGCAAATACAGTGGCACTGGTATCGTGTTACACTCGGCTGCATATCAAAATGTCCTCTGCTAGGGACAGCAACCAATGTTACGCAAAGTCAAACGCAAACGAATACGTGAACCAAACAACCTGATAATCAATGGCAGACAGACTACTGACCTAACAATGCCTGTTGTCTTTATAAAATAGAGCAACAAAATGCAATTATTTAATAATAATAATAATAATAATAATAATAATAATAATAATAATAATAATAATAATAATAATAATAATAATAATAATAATAATAAATTTTATTTGGTGGCGCCTTTCAGGACATCCAAGGTCACCTTACATATCATAGAAAAAAGAAAAAAAAACACAAGGCACTTACACGTCAAGGTTAACAATAAAACAAGCAACAGGAAGTATAAACAGTTAAGTTAAAATAACAAACAAACAAACAGCAGGGGGTATATAGGACAGTGGCAGAGGTTACAGTGAATATGCGAGTTTGAACAGATGGGGTTTTCAGTTGAGATTTGAATGTTGATAGTGAGTCAGACTGTCGGATATGTGAATTTGAATGCATTGTAGGTTTGAAGGAGAGTGTGGAAGGTGTGCCGTGTTGTTTGTAGCCAAGCATTCCATTGATATGTAGCCCTGTCTCTCTGCTAGCCTGTCTCTCTGCTAGCATGGAGCCTACAGACCATGATACCAGCTCTTCTAACCGGTCTCTCTGCTATATCATGGAGCCTGCAGACCACGAGACCAGCTCTTCTAACCTGTCTCTCTGCTAGCATGGAGCCTGCAGACCATGAGACCAGCTCTTCTAACCTGTCTCTCTACTAGCATGGAGCCTGCAGACCATGAGACCAGCTCTTCTAACCTGTCTCTCTGATAGCATGGAGCCTGCATACCATGAGACCAGCTCTTCTAACCTGTCTCTCTGATAGCATGGAGCCTGCATACCATGAGACCAGCTCTTCTAACCTGTCTCTCTGCTATAGCATGGAGCCTGCAGACCATGAGACCAGCTCTTCTAAACGGGAGGATGTAGCACCGTGTGAAACTCACACTAACTCCCCACTTCAATGCAATTATAGTTGCAAGCATAATAGAAGCATGTGTCAAGAAGTATTATAGGCTACTCTTAGAATAGATAATTATAACACATTATAAGTGTGGTATGACTATTTCTTGACATATTGTCATTCTCCATACAGTAGTCCATGAGCAAATTCAAGGGCAATAGTTTTACCCCCCCCCCCCCCCAACATGTGTGTAAAAAGTAAATTTATATAGCAGCTTTTATCCAAAGTGCTTTACAATTTGTTCCTCACATTCACCCGTTCACTCACACATTCACACACCGACGACGTAGGCGACCACGCAAGGCGCCAACCTGCTCATCGGGAGCAATCTATGGGCTAAGTATGCCCGGGAGGAGCGGGAATCGGAGCGGGAATCGAACCGGGAACCTCCGGCTTACCAGACGACTGCTCTACCTCCTGTGCCACTGTCATGTATTAAAGCCTAGACTACTAGAGAATCATTATGATGCTATCATAGTGTGTGTGATTTGTGATTATGATTCTGAATAATGCCTTGTGTTATATAACTTAAAAATTATTGCAAGTGAAATCAGCATTTTGGCCAACTTCCTGTCAAACTAGGGGTTGCATATCAAATATGAATTAAGATTCCAGCAATTGCATATTATCCTATTTCTCGTCTAAAATGTAAACCGTTTTAGGTGGACAAAGATAACGTTTACGAGCAAGCCGCCATGTTCTTCGCGCTCCCCGCGCCTCGAGCCGTGTGTTCTCTCTCGCGATTGGATACCGTGGGGAACAGGATACCAGAAAATTTATTTTGTGTTTACTGCAGAGCGGAGAGATTAAGGGGGAGACCGATGTTACTGACCAAACGCTCTACACCAGTGATGGCTGTCGCAATGAAAAGCTTGTAAAGCCTTGAACTACAGATCGCTTAAAATCCCCAAAACGCACTCAGTAATTGGTCAATCATCATTTCAGTCAGGCACGTGCACACATAGAGCCCAAGGGGTTTGATTGATTGATTGATTGAAAAGTTTATTAACAGATTGCAGAATGGGTACAGTACAGTACAGCTCAATACATACAATTGTTAAGAGGATGCAGACCTGAGAAAGACTTTCGTCTTGTTTCCATCAGGGTCCCCCATTTTCAATTCATCATATGACACACATGACATACAGATAGACAGTACTGCTACATCTATACATTTATGACATACCAGATTTTCAAATACAGTACTGTTTGTGATACTAAAAAAAATCCAGAAGAAGAGTATATACATTTGACATAGAAACTGTGCATTGGGGAGGTTGGGTAGGTGGGGTGGGGCTGTACATTGGAGGTGGGGGGGGGGGGGGGGGGGGGGGTTGGGTAGGGGGGGGGGGGGGGGGCACTGTACATTGGAATACTGACATACATTTGACATGGAAACTGTACATTGGAGGATGTTGGGTAGGTGGGGTGGGGTTGAGTGGGGCTGTACATTGGAATACTGACAAAGCCATGCTTGGTCTTTATTGTACAACTGGGTTAGGACATTTGTAGGGGCCAGTTTTGAATTGCAGTCTCCCGTAGGTGTTCTTTGAGAGTGTTTTTGAAGGTGGGTAGTGATTTACATTCCTTTACAGCTTTGGGTAGGGCGTTCCACATTGTTGTGGCATAATTGCGAAACGTGTTTAGTCCCTTGTTTGAGCCGAATCTGGGTTTTACATGATTTGTGGAGCTCCCTCTGGTGTTGTGATCGTGGTATTCACTGACCTTTGGGAAGTATTTTGACATGTACATGGGTACCTTGGTCGTGTAGTGTATCTTGTAGACCAGGCCCATTGCAAGTTGCTGTACTCTGTTGTCTACTCTAAGCCATCCTAGGTTGGCAAAGTGTGCAGGGGTGAGGTGGGTTCTAGGAGTCAGGTCAAGCAGTAGTCTGACTAGTTTGTTTTGAGATGTTTGTAATTTGGTTTTTAGTGCCTTTGAGGTGCTTTGGTACCATGAGGTGCAAGCATAGTCGTAGTACCCTTGAATGAGTGCTCCTGCCAGAGTCTTCAGGGTATTCTTGTTTACCAGGGAGGAGATCCGGTACAAGAATCGAGTTCGTTGATTGACTTTTTTTATTACATTGGATGCCATTTTGTCACAGGAAAGATTAGCCTCTAGGATGGAACCTAGGTAGGTAATTTCATCTTTCCTTGTGACAATATTGTCACCCACTGTAACTGAGAAGCCGTCTGTTTTGCTGAGTTTGTTATTTGAACCGAAGAGAATGGACTCTGTTTTGCCCATGTGTAATGATAGTTTGTTGTCTGCGAGCCATATGCAGATTTTGCCTAATTCCGAGCTGAGGGTTTTTTCAACCTGTAACTTGTTCTTGTCAGAGACCAGCAGGGCTGAGTCGTCCGCAAACAGGAACAAGTTGCAGTCACAAGCTGACGACATGTCATTTGCATAAATTAGGAACAGTAGTGGTCCTAGTATGCTTCCTTGTGGAACACCACAGTTCACTGTGAGGGGGGGGGGGGATAGGGTACCGTTTACCTCCACCATCTGTTCTCTCCCCTCCAGGTAGGATTGTATCCAGCTCACTGATAAACTATCAAAACCAATTGCTTTTAGCTTGTCAATCAGAATGGTGTGATTGACAGTGTCGAAGGCCTTTTGTAGGTCTAGCATGACCATGCCGCAGTATTTGCCCGCGTCCACCTCTTGCTTGATGTGGTCGTTCAAATAGAGAAGGCATGTGTCAGTGGAGTGGGATGTTCTGAAGCCAGATTGGAATTCGTAGATTAGATTTTTATCCGTAAGGTACTTTTCGACCTGTTCGTATACTATTTTTTCCATGACTTTCGAGATGGATGTAAGGATAGAAACAGGGCGGTAGTTGCCTGGGTCTAATTTGCTGCCCTTTTTGTGCAGGGGTGTTACTCTCGCTATTTTGAAGTCCTTGGGGACGTGTCCCTGTTTTATGGAGAGGTTTATTATGTGTGTGATGACTGGGGTGATGGCGGCTGCTGAGTCTCTGAGGAATTTGGAGGGGATGTTGTCATGGCCAGTGGCCTTGTTCGGTTGGAGGGCGCTCAGTTTATTGAGTACCTCATCTGTAGTTACCATTTCCAGTTTGAAATCGTCTTTGTGGACGCCTAGGTTCTTGTAGTATGCTACTATGTGTTCTACCCCATACTGCCCTGAGTGGGAGGGTAGTTTGTTTACCAGTGTTGTGGCTATGTTTGTGAAGAAAGTGTTTAAGTAATTGGCTACATCCAGTTTGTCTGTGATGAGCGTGTTGTCCGTCTTTATGTTTATGTTTGAGAACCTGGTTTTAAGTTTTTTACTGCAGCCTAGTTGATTATTGAGTAATTTCCAAAGTTCACGTGGTTTATTTTTGTTTTCCTCAGTTTTGTCATTGATGAAATTTTTTTTTGCAGTTTTTATCATGGAGTTTACGTCATTTCTTAGTCTATTTCTTTCTAGTTTGAGTTCAGTCACGTGGGCTTGGAGTTCACTGCTCGTGCTTTTGGTAAGCTTTGACTGACTTTTATGAAATTCAGAGCATTTTTTGTCTCTGGCTTTCATAGCGGTCAGTATTTCAGTGTGCATCCACGGCTCAGCGCGATTTTTTACCCTGGTGGTTCTTAGGGGGGCCATGTTGTTTAGTATTGTTGAGAATTTGGTTTTGAAGCCAAGCCAGGTTTCTTCAACCAGTGTACCATTGAGTTCATCTGACCAGTCCAGGCTCTTCAGTTCAAGGTTAAAGGCCTCGCTAGAGTACGTTTTGAGGTCTCTAGATGTGACCATTTTGTGACAGCCAGCCTTTTGCTTTGGCTTTTTGCGGGAACAGAATATCATCACTTGATCACCTGCCTTTTTGAGCCTCATAAAAAAAGTGCCCCTTTTGAAAAAATTTTTAATTAAAAGTTTACCATTACGCATATAGACTGCCCTTCCGACTGAATAATGTCAGGATAGAATAAAAATATTAG
Organism: Notolepis coatsorum; assembly: GCF_963971535.1. Taxonomy (NCBI): domain Eukaryota; kingdom Metazoa; phylum Chordata; class Actinopteri; order Aulopiformes; family Paralepididae; genus Notolepis; species Notolepis coatsorum. Next base: position 69,410,293 of record NC_140166.1, on the reverse strand, counting down.
GTAAAGAGAGAGAGATGCCCCGTATTCCATTGCAGTTTGCACGGCCTCCTCAGCGTGCCTCTCTGTGGACCTATATATTGTATGCATACTGTAGCGTGGGTGGTGATGATGATGATGATGATGATGATGATGATGATGATGATGATGATGATGATGATAGAAACCGCTGTGGCGCATACAGTTGAATGCTGGTATTACACTCACTGAGGGACACGAAGAAGTCAAGTCCGATGGGATTTGGGAATCTCAAATACAAATCGGGATTGGAATAAAAAATGCATTTATATTAAACAATACAGAATATACAGCACTTCTTGGGGTCTGTAGGGTAAGCACTTATTCCCTCCCCCCTGAACATTTATGGAGATGTATGGGCCTTTTAAGTCAGTGATAAAAGTGTCTTTCAAGGATAAGTGAGCTCCTGCACTGATTATTATAGTTCAATATTCAATATTTGATCACCAAAACCCCCCAAAAAGCATAAAAAGCATATTTTTTTAGGACAAGTGCATGACAGTAAGGTTATTTAGGGTTATATTATTTGTTTTTGTCTTACCATGTTTTAACTCTGTATTTATTTTACCCCCTGACCCCTGACCATCAACAGGCTGTGCCTTTTATCAGGTCACCATTGTAAATAAGAATTTGTTCTTAACACTTTGAGTGCCAGCAGGGGGCGCCAGATATAGCGCTTGAGTGCCAGCGCTGTAGTCAATGGGAGGGCAAGCACATTTACGAACGCATAAACTATATCTTAAATTGTGCCTATGTGTCTAATACGCCCGTCGCTTATCAATGACTTGTTTGCAGTCAACATTGTCGAAACGGATTGTTTTTTAATCTTTACATTTCCATTTTTATACCATTTTGAAAACCGTTTTTTTTTTTTTTTTTTTTTAATGTCCACAAAAAAAATATTCTGCAGGAATCACGCTTTACTGGAATACACAAAACACGTTGTAATTTTTCGGCCTATTTATGAATAGTTTTCAAATAAACGCTAGATTATCGATAGTATAATGTGTACTTATGCACGCTAGAGAAGCGGGCTGAAAAATCGATTATCTTATTTCCTGATCAGCACACACACACTCACAGCCACACACACACACATATGGGACAAGCTGAGATATAGGTGAAAAGAGCTCTGATTATCCCAAGACTGGCAAAATAGATCCCTTACCTCAGATCAGATGTCCTCCAAAAAGATTATTCCAATTCCTGATCGCCATTCCAAATATCGATCGTGTTTATTGATCCAACGCTGGGTACTGGAAACATATATTCCACACTGTTCTGAGGGTGGGCAATGACTAGGATCGTCTCCGGTGACATGCCTGACAAGTAAAATGTGGATTCCGGACTATTTTTTTCCCCATGCATTTCATTCTGTCCAATCCAATGGGTGCATTACCATCCGGAGAGACGATAGGGGGCGGTATTTTCCCTGTTCAAGCTCAGATAGATCCCCACTGGTAACGTGAGGCTAGATTGATAAAAAATGAATGGAAATCGATTAAAAAAAAAAAACAATTAAATAACGAGACTTCTCGTTTGTGGCGCTCAACGCATGGCATGAACTAACGCAATTTCTCATGGCTGGCACTCAAAGTGTTAATGACTTGGTTAAATAAAATAAAAAGTAACACTTAAAACACGTAAACATTTTTAACCAGGTTAGTCCTCTCGATATTCACCGAGCATTCACTTCAAGTCAATAGTCCAGACAAAGTCAGTCAAGCTGATGGGCAATCAAACTACGGATTACAAAATAAATAAACTGCAGTTTGCAATAGACTTTTTGATATTATGAACGTTACAATAACTTTAATACAAATAAATGTCTTGATGTTTATCCGACAGGCCAGTGGGACAGTACGTTTGATAACTGCTGTCTAACCGCTTGTGTTGTTGGCACACGGCCAGTTAACAGCTTTGCATAAACAGACACACAATGTCACATCCACATGCAGAATACAATGCACCTTCCCTCCTGATGCTGGCCTGCTGGCAATCACACCATCACACACACACACACACACACACACACACACACACACACAGGGGCACGGCACCCGCGCCAACACACGTGGTCACATTCATGTGCAACAATGCAATGCATAATGCTCCCTGTTGCTGTTGTTGTTGTCACACAAACTCACACACACCCAGACACACAAGATAAATGTTTAAACACACAAACTCACAGACACAGATAAACGTTTAAAAACACAAACTCACAGACACAGATAAACGTTTAAACACACAAACTCACAGACACAGCTAAACATTTAAACACACAAACTCACAGACACAGCTAAACGTTTAAACACACAAACTCACAGACACAGCTAAACGTTTAAACACACAAACTCACAGACACAGCTAAACGTTTAAACACACAAACTCACAGACACAGCTAAACGTTTAAACACACAAACTCACAGACACAGCTAAACACACAAACTCAGATACACGTTTAAACACACAAACTCAGATGCACGTTTAAACACACAAACTCAGATACACGTTTAAACACAAACGCACAGACATATACAATTTAAACACACACACACACAGACAAACACACGTCTAGACACACAAACACAGACACATATGCTTAGACACACAAACACACACATACCCACGTTTTGACACACATACACACGCACACGCACATTTAGACACACAGACACACACAGACACATGCTTAGACACACACACACACACAACGTTTAGATGCACAAACGCACACAGACACATACTTAGACACACGGACACACGCAGACACATGTTTGGACACACTAACCCACACACAAACACATGTTTATATGCACACACTGGGCGGAATCCAGGCCAGAAGGAAGGCGAACAGGCGCGTGAGTAAATCCGCCCCCCTAAGCCAATATGTAGCCGACCCAGTATATCAAAACGCCTCATTCACAAACATGGCACACTGTGCGGCTGTCAGAATGGAGCGATGCTATTCCCAGAAGAAATAATCTCCTAGAACCATTACGGGAACAACATAGGTGCACTAGCAAATAGAGGATTACCAGTGAACCCTCCCCCATACACACACGCACACACACACAAACACATACGCACACTCCTGATCCTATTCATCTCATAACACTTTATGTTGTGCGTGTGTAGAATTATAAAAACTGCACACTGAACTAGACTAACAAGCTTAGGGAGGCTCAGACAGAAAGAGAGAGCATGTGTATTAGGGTGATAAACATCATGTACACATACCAACATTATGACTCTTATGAATCCTAATGTTGCCCACATCGGTATGTTACAGTAGGTCAGGGGGGGTTCCCAATAGGCGGCCCGCGGGCCCCATCAGGCCCACGACGAGGCATTTTAATTTGGCCCGTCAAAGTTATAATAATGAAAACGCGGGGGGAAAACAATAACGGACGTTTTTATTATGAAATGTGTAGCGCAGATCACTTTTATTATGAAACAGGAAATCGGTTACACACAATCAAAACACCCACAGAGGGAAGCCGATGAGATTTGGCTTCAGTCCCTCATAGCCTCTGTTCTAGCTAGCTAAACTATGGTTGGTGACGGAGATGAAGAGTTTCTGATGGTGAACGGTTTCCTAAAGTTACGATTTGAACAACAATTGAAAATTAAAGAAAATGGAAGGCCGACACCGCAATTGTGTATTGTTCATACGAGAGAGAGATAGATAGTAAGGTACAATGTTATTTTAATATCGAAAACTACAAACAGAATGGCTAACTGGATTGGCTAAGTGAGGAAAGCTATTTTGCTATGTTGATGTCATTCCTTCTTAGCACTTTGATTGCCTAAGGCTAAATTCATGATATACCATCCGTTGCCAGCTCTATTTAACATGGAGAAGTTCCCCTTCTTTGCAGGGCTATAACTTTTTAAATTATATTGCTACATTGCCATTATTAGGGTCCATTCAAGGTCCTATATGTATTGTTCATGGTGTAGCAACGTTAAACTTTTTCGTTCACATATTCATACTAAAATATGGTCTAAGGTATAAGTATGTTTTCATCTCTTTCTGCAGCTTTCTCCAGAACGTGATTTATAGCCCCAAATGCATTATATTGATGATGAAATACAGTTTGATAGCAATCGGCGCAATATAAAAAATTCCAACTGGACGGACTTCTGGAAGTTACTACACGTCATCTGATGTTGACCGGATGGGCGAGGGGGCGTTTATAATTCCGTGGGCAGCGTTATACCATTCATCTAATGTGGGTCATATGTTCATCAGATCAGTTAGTATCGAACGCGGTAATATTACACGCTAAAACTCACCCCAGTCTCCTCGGGCCGTTGGCCGATCAGCGTGGGGTAGACAGTTTTCCATTATGGGATGTCGAAATACCTGGTCCATTTCCAGGTTGTATAATAGTATATACGTCCAAATCATGTTGTTTATCGAGTTATTGGCAACGGATCACTATGTATTGTGTCGAGATCGAGTCCCGGGACCTATAGCGAGTGCCCGGAAGTAATATGGGTGATCACCACTTCATCCACATGACTTCCTGTTTGGCGCTTCTGCCGATCGGCCACCAGATGGCGCTCTTGAACCGCTAGAGGATTGAGAGGAGCTCAGAACTGTGTGTGAAGGCTGCAGAGGGGAAATATGATTCCGATCACAGATTTTTGAAATATTGATATTAAAGACGAGTTAGGGCGTCCTCGGCAACTTTAGCATGGCTAGAAAAGACGCCTAAACACGTTTTCGGCACTTAAAGTGTTAGTAGGGTGGGGTGAGTGATTAAAAAAAAAAGTGTGCTTTAGCTCGGTTTATGTTTTGTTCCATCTTCGCTGAAACTGATGGTTATAGGCATGGTGGGATACTAGGAAGGATATGTATCTAGCCTGGACTAGGGGGCATATTCTGCAGATTCATTAAGGCTTGTGATTTGTAACTCCAAAAATGTTACCTTGTATTTGATTGTGCTGTGGTAACTGCTGAATATATGGTTTGGAAATATATTCTGTGTTTTTGTGTGAAGAGCTGTATCATTGTATTGCATGGGTGGTACCGTAATGTGAACTAATTCATACTATACGATCACGACACTGTTATTGTAATGCTTTTTGGTAACAATACATTTGTTTAAAGCATTTTGTAAGGCAGTCTGCTCTGTGATTTGAAGAGGTTGTTGCCCAGTAAATGCACTTGAGCTCCACCTGAACGTCTGCATTATTTGCCGAACCGAGAGGAGTTACACTGTGACTTGTCATGTAACGTTTGTTGTTACATGCAATACGATACGTGGACTCCAGTTGAATGAATCCAAACATAGACAATGTGGTTGAATTTATTCCGCCACTCTGTAACACTTTATTTGAGCTCTGTTAGTGTTGGCCTTATAGTATAACGGTCCCATATAGCAACGGGTTGTAGATCTAATAACACAGTATCATAACAAGTTTAAAAAAAACAAAACAAACAAAAAAACATTCCGACTTGGCATCCTCAGTCATTTTACCCACGCAACACCACTGTTCATAGCCTGTTTCTATTTGTGTTAAACAAACGAGTGTTGCGCTTCTCTGCCATGTACAATTCAATTTTTTATCTCATGAAGGTCTAGGCCTTAAAGTGTTTCCAGCAGTAAATTTGATGCTCCTTCATATAATAAAACAACTAAAATGATTATTGAATGTTACATTTGGACTTGCATTTCATGCAACTGAAGGGAATTTCATGCAACTGAAATGACAAGCTGTTCAAAATGAACTCTGTTCTTCTCACGTAGCCTATGTCTGCATTTTGAATGAGGGAGGGGTGAGGGGTGAGGGGGTTGGCCCGCCAAGTCATTTGAATCCTAGAAAGTGGAGTAGGTCGATGCATTCCTCGAGTGTATCGGCTGTTTCATTGCTCCAGCGCATAGGTGGTTTCATTCCTAAGATTACAGCGTAGGCCATGTTGACAGACACACACAGTACAAACATGTTGACAGAAGGTCAACAACGCAATGAAGAATGTAATATTTGGGCGCTTAAAAAGATCAGGACCGGAGGTGATAGTGTACCGTTGCATGTGAATGTAAATGGCTGCTTTTTTTATATAGTGCTTTTATCCAAAGCGCTTTACAATTTGTTACTCACATTTTACACATTCACTCACACGTTCACACACCGACGGCAGAGGCAACCATGCAAGGTGCCAACTAGGGATGTCTTAAATACTTTGAAGCTTCGTTCGATGGGCATGGGATTCGAATATGAAAATAAAATTCGATTATTAAAAATATATATATGAATTTATTTTTTTTTCTTTTGCAAAATCAACTCTGCCTCTCTTTGTTAACTACAACAAGCAATGCTGTTTGTTATTTAAGATGAGGTCGGACTCGGCACTGACAGATTTGTGTTCATTGTGCTGCTTTTATAAAGCCTCAAATGACGGCTTACAATATTTCATGGAAGCAAAGTGTTTAGTTTGTCTAAGATTAAAACATTTTTAAACTTTACAGCACTGACAAAGTTGAACAAAGTGCTGTACAAGTCCCACAGCATATATATATATTTTTTTTATTATAAATAAATAAAAAATATAATTATTTATTTTTTGAAGCTTCGAATTAAAATCGAATCTCGGCCCCGAAGCTTCGAATTCCAAAAAAAAATTTGAAGGTCAGCCCTAGTGCCAACCTGCTCATCGGGGGCAATTAGGGGTTAAGCGTCTTGCTCAAGGACACATCGACACGATGCCCGGGAGGAGCGGGAATCGAACCGATAACCTCCAGATTGCCAGACGACTGCTCTACCACCTGAGCCATTGTCGCCCCCATGGCTCAGAATGTATCAGCAGCGTGTGTGTGTGTGCTTTATGTAAACTAAGAAGTCCATCACACTGACAAGCTTTCAAGCTCTCTCAATCACTAAAGAGTGTATGTTGTGACAGCTGGGTCTTGCATGTATATCCCTCATGTTGTGTTAGGAATTGGCACCACTGACCGTTGTTAGCGGGTCAATGTTGACCCGGGGTCTAACTCAGTCCTGACCACTAATAAGAAAGGAGTATCACTCAATATAGTTAATACTACATCCTAACTACCATTATATGCATTCATAACCATATAATCTCATTGTAATTTGATTTTATGGCCCCCGAGACACATCATGTCCCTTATTTTTAAGATGAAAATGAGGTTGTTCAATCATAATATACTAAATGTGAAACCCATAGATAATAATGTTTTCTGACTATAATAGAACAATATTAGAATATAACTAATGAAAAAAAGTGTAGTATATTTATTATTATTTTATTTATTTAATATTTAGTATTTTTATAGTATAGATTTACCTCGCCGGGTCAAGGATGACCCTAACACCACAGTCGTACCATTTTTTCTGCAGATACCTTCAGAATTTTCAAAATGGTGACACATAGTTTTGCACTTTTGCTGTGCTTATATACGTGTTGTGGAGGATATCATAAAGCATTGTTCTAATAAAATCAACTACATGGTAGTTATATTACATATTATAACATTGAAACGGGTCGCTGGAGACCCTAACACCACATAAGGGATATACTGTATCAGCATCTCACTGAAATACAGCCTCTGTACACTTTCCATCTGCGTTGACGTTGGTAAATGATAACAAGGGTTGCCTTGACTAGACTAGTATTATGTGGATTAGACATAATGTGCTTAACGAGACAAAACGTGGACATAACTGTTTATTACAGTGTGTACATGTTTGCTAGCTAGTTGTATGTATGTATGTATGTATGTATGTATGTATGTATGTATGTATGTATGTATGTATGTATGTATGTATGTATGTATGTATGTATGTATGTATGTATGTATGTGTGTGTGTGTGTGTGTGTGTGTGTGTGTGTGTGTGTGTGTGTGAACTTGCTAAGGGCTAAGGCCGATGGTGTTATTAAGCAACGGTAGCTCACCACATGGGAGGCATGAGAGTTATTTGAAATATGTGTGTGTGTGTGTGTGTGTGTGTGTGTGTGTGTGTGTGTGTGTGTGTGTGTGTGTGTGTGTGTGTGTGTGTGTGTGTGTGTGTGTGTGTGTGTGTGTGTGTGATTAAGCAACAGCAGCTCACCACAGTAGAAGGAGGGCAGTGTATTCCAAGAGGTTTAGCAGCAGACTCACACACACAGTAACCTGAGGCCGCAGCCTCTGTGCATCAGAGAGGCAACCCGCCGCCTCATGTACCCCGCCGTTCATTTATCTACAGAAACACCCGCGATGCCAAAATAAACACTGTTTGTCTCTTTGCCAGTTCTCCTGGAGGAGAAGCTACAAGCGGCACATCTCAAAAGGGGCTGGCGCGTCACACCGGGCACTCTAGATATGCCGTGCGCTCAATGCAATGCTGTATAGAAAGGGGGGGGGGGGGGGGGGGGATTCAAACGAGTGTGTGTGTGTGCCAGTGTTGTAGCACTCTACTGATTTCCAGTGACTTGTGACTTGACTTGGACTTGAGCACTGATGACTCGGACTCGATCATTGACTGCATTCGGACTCGGAAGGTGCATGCGAAGACTCGGACTTGTTCATTGATAAATACAGTTGTTTATTTATTTATTTA
>NC_140166.1:69394207-69396707 GCF_963971535.1 Notolepis coatsorum | reverse complement strand
TTCATCACATCCCTGTCCCTCTTTACAGCATAGAGGAGTGAAATTCTCCTTCCCTGGCTCCTCGGCCTATAGCAGCCGCAACGTCAACACAAGTACTAGTACGGAAGCAATAAGAACAGTGTAAACAATACAAATGATTTCAAATAGCAGCGTCTATTCAATCTGTTTAAACCAATGGGGTTTTTCTTTACAGTTGCAGATAGGGATGCTCGATATTGGCTTTTTTACCGATACCGATATACCGATATTGTCCAACTCTTAATTTCCGATACCGATATCAACCGATATCGACATATGCAGGCCCCCCCCCCCCCCCCCCAAAAAAAAAAACGAAACAATTTCAGGTAATTAACATTACATATCTCTTGTTGTGGAATTAACACAACATTATGCATACTTTTGACAATAAATAAAATCAGAATTTGTTCTTACCTTGGTAAATAAAGGTTATAGAAATGTAAAAAAAAAATTAATAAAAAAAAATATATATATATATTTTTTTAAACCGATACCGATATTTTCCGATATCACATTTCAATGCCAATAGCGGCCGATAATATCGGACATCCCTAGTTGCAGATAAAGATTAGGCTACACTAATATTATACTATAAGACGTCACCATCACTTTCGTACCAACCGTGCCCTTATTGGATTATTTATGTTGATGAAACTGATGAGTTATATTCATTAAAGAAAGTTGATTTAATAAAATAAATTACTAATTTAATCAGATTAATCACTTTATTCAAATTGAGGATTTAGTTTGAGGATAAAATAATTTATATTTTGTTATGAAATAATTTTTATATTTTTTTTACAGACATTCAAAGCTTCATTTGAATACTTCAATAGAAGCTTTGAATGGTAAAATATTACATTCGGTGCAGCCCTACACAGAGTGGTGCTTTAATTGGTTGCTGTGCTGAGCCTTGCCATCGTCCGTTGCCTAGCGACATGTCATTATGCCCAATTTTTTTTTTTTTTTTTTAAATACATTATTTGCCTGAAATGGTATTTATAATTAGTTGGCAACTTCTACTTTTGTTACGTCTATCATCCTAACAAGTTATCGAGTTTACCGCTAGCCAGTTTGGACCACCGTGTTTAACGCTATAGCTAGGGATGCCCCGATCGATCGGCCACCGATCGTTATCGGCCGATACTCAGTATAAATATGCAATCTGTGAATTCCGATAATTAGTCATATTCGCCGATAGCGGAAACCGATCAAGCGAAGCTCTCACTCGCTGTCTGTCTCAGACACACACGACCTGCAAACTGCCGCTGCTCCTCCTCCCTAGCCCCGCCCGCCCCCGTGTAGAGTTTGTAAACAAAGAGGTGCGGCTCCTCTGCTCGAGTCTGTAGTGCACTGCATTCGACCTGCGCTAACGTTAGCTACCTAGCTATCGTTACTGTTTAAACAAAATTACCCAGTCAACTATTCACGTTTTGTAGGCATTGTCTAACGGTATTTAGCCGGCTAGCTACCGATAGCTCCTGATATCAACAAATGATCCAGAAAGTCTAGTAGTTCATGTTCATACCTCAGTTAGCTTGCGTTAGCTGACGTTCGTTTACTGTTCAAAACGAAATGTCCCATTGAACTAAAGTTCTGTCTTAACGTCATCTAGCCGGCTAGCAGTAGCTACACATAGCTCTTGATATCAATGTCTTATAACATTGATTTAATGCGTATTCGAGCTGAGGGCTTGCTGAATGTGAAACGACCAAAGCACTTAACGTTACCAATGGGGTCCCGCTGCAGCGCCGGAGAATCCTTTTGAGCTGGGCTACTAGAGTACACACAGACAGTGGAGCTGTTTGCAGATAGTGAGCTGCAGATAGTGAGCATTTTGACTTGTTGCGTGGTGGCGATGTCTCGCAGTCGCAGATAATACAAGTACAAGTCTAATTATATAATATATATATTTTATATAAAAAAAAAAAAAAACTTTTTATATAAAATAATTTTTAATTTATTTTTAATCAAAAACAATCGGTATCGGATCGGTATCGGCCGATATGGATCACGACGATCGGTGATCGGTATCGGTGGCAAAAAACGTGATCGGGGCATCCCTAGCTATAGCCATATTGAACTGGAAGATACTAGCGCTTGTTGTTACTAGTTAGTTACTGTACAGCAGAAAGATAGAACAGGTCTAACTGCTTCAAGGTGGATCCATCGACCGTTAGACTTTGGTGACGGAGGGCGACTGAAGCTCCATCTCGTGCGATGGTGAACAAACAAACAAACAAACAAACAAACAAACAAACAAACAAACAAACAAACAAACACAACATCGCCATCTGGCCATCAGACGGTATAAGAGCTTCCTGGCCATTAATTGCTAGCGACTGCAGTGAGCGCTCAGGCTTCCTTGGTTGCTGTTGATTCAGCTGAGCTTTTTAATGCCTGACGGTGGCCTTGTGTCTGTGGTGCCAGGAACACAACCACACCAAGCAGATCCAGTATCTAGTATCTAGCGGCAACAGAG
>NC_140166.1:69332060-69394007 GCF_963971535.1 Notolepis coatsorum | reverse complement strand
TGGCCTCCCTGCAGCACGACGGATCAACAACTCAGACACAATTCCATTCAATTCTCCTCCTTGACCCCATAACTGCTCCCGATGAGCATGTCGGCACCTTGCCCCATGGTCGCCTCCGCCATTTGCCGATCGGAAAGGACTGTGTTCATGCAACGTGAGAGACGGCACAGTAATGAGCTGAGTGTGTCATCGGTGTGTGGGTTTGTGTGGGCGTGTGTTTGTGGTGCAGCTCGGCCGACGACGAGGGATCGCAGGGTTAACACACTCCTTGGCGGCACGTCCCCACTGCCGGGTCCCCAGTGAGCAGTAAATGGCTGCTTTTTATAGAGCAGCTTTTATCCAAAGGCTTTACATTTGTTCCTAATCATTTAACCCGTTCACTCACACACTCACACACCGACGGCGGAGGCGACCATGCGAGGTGCCAACCTGCTCATCGGGAGCAGTTAGGGGTTAAGTGTCTTGCTCAAGGACACGGTGACCGGAATGAGAGGGAATCGACCCTTTCACTACCACACTACATAATGTTAACCATTCCACTACCACACTACATAATGTTAACCATTTCACTACCACACTACATAATGTTAACCATTCCACTACCACACTACATAATGTTAACCCTTTCACTACCACACTACATAATGTTAACCATTCACTACCACACTACATAATGTTAACCCTTTCACTACCACACTACATAATGTTAACCATTCCACTACCACACTACATAATGTTAACCCTTTCACTACCACACTACATAATGTTAACCATTCCACTACCACACTACATAATGTTAACCCTTTCACTACCACACTACATAATGTTAACCATTCCACTACCACACTACATAATGTTAACCCTTTCACTACCACACTACATAATGTTAACCATTCCACTACCACACTACATAATGTTAACCCTTTCACTACCACACTACATAATGTTAACCATTCCACTACCACACTACATAATGTTAACCCTTTCACTACCACACTACATAATGTTAACCCTTTCACTACCACAATACATAATGTTAACCATTTCACTACCACAATACATAATGTTAACCCTTCACTACGACACTACATAATGTTAACCCTTTCACTACCACAATACATAATGTTAACATTTCACTACCACACTACATAATGTTAACCCTTTCACTACCACAATACATAATGTTAACCATTCCACTACCACACTACATAATGTTAACCCTTTCACTATCACACTACATACTGTTAACCCTTTCACTACCACAATACATAATGTTAACCATTTCACTACCACACTACATAATGTTAACCCTTTCACTACCACACTGCATAATGTTAACCCTTTCACTACCACAATACATAATGTTAACCATTTCACTACCACAATACATAATGTTAACCCTTCACTACGACACTACATAATGTTAACCCTTTCACTACCACAATACATAATGTTAACATTTCACTACCACACTACATAATGTTAACCCTTTCACTACCACACTACATAATGTTAACATTTCACTACCACAATACATAATGTTAACCCTTCATTACCACAATACATAATGTTAACCCTTTCACTACCACACTACATAATGTTAACCCTTTCACTACCACACTACACAATGTTAACCCTTCACTACCACAATACATAATGTTAACCCTTTCACTACCACACTACATAATGTTAACCTTTCACTACCACACTACATAATGTTAACCCTTTCACTACCACAATACATAATGTTAACCATTTCACTACCACACTACATAATGTTAACCCTTCACTACCACAATACATAATGTTAACCCTTTCACTAACACAATACATAATGTTAACCCTTCCACTACCACACTACATAATGTGAACCATTTCACTAACACAATGCATAATGTTAACCCTTTCACTACCACACTACATAATGTTAACCCTTTCACTACCACAATACATAATGTTAACCATTTCACTACCACAATACATAATGTTAACCATTTCACTACCACACTACATAATGTTAACCCTTCACTACCACACTACAGAAGGTTAACCCTTTCACTACCACACTACATAATGTTAACATTTCACTACCACACTACATAATGTTAACCCTTCACTACCACACTACATAATGTTAACCCTTTCACTACCACACTACATAATGTTAACCCTTTCACTACCACACTACATAAGGTTAACCCTTCACTACCACACTATATAATGTTAACCATTCACTACCACACTACATAATGTTAACCATTCACTACCACACTACATAATGTTCTGTATCGTTAGTGGCTTAGCTTGGCATCGCTACTGCACTATCTCGCGTACGTGCACGCGTACTGAATAAACCACAAATGTACCTCTAATACCAGTATTAGTCTGACCACACCCATCATCAGCTTACCTTCATAAGCAGGTGTGTGGTCACCTGCTCTCCTCCTTCTCGCTTTCACCACAAGGAAGAGGTGCCTCGGTAGATCCCCACACTTGACACCATGATGGAAGAAATTGGATTAGGAACAGCTTGGGAAACAAGGATACGTTGACATCATATCTTTATTTTCTCTCTCACTATTTTCGAGAAAATACGGCGATATTGTCTTCGTACTGGAGTGTCTAGAAGATGATGATCATTCTACAAACCCTCCACCGGTTTTCGTATTGGGAGCACGCCGCTGCATGCTTCTCAACTGCAGTTCCTTGCTGTGTTTGTTGGGGTGAAACCTGTCAGGCCACAGCTGAACTGTCGGACATGCCGCTGTTGTGAGGAGCGGTGCGTTCCAGGTTGGGTGAGTAGTGTTTGCTGGCGGGCTCCACTTGTCTGTTAGTGCTATGGGGGCTACTTGACAAAGTTTATGGAAACCGGCCCCAGGCTAGGGTCCTTTGTTTAGCCGTCTAGGCGACAGAAGGCCTTGGTCTGGCGACCATTATAGTTTTAACTAGTGGGCCGCGACCATTGACACTGGTGATCCCTGTGTGTTCTGGACGAGTGGATTCTCTCTGTCACCGTGTTAAGACCCCATCTTTCATATCCAAATGAGAGTATTCCTTCACGAGGGGATATGTGCATGTAATGTGCGATAGCGGCAGATTCATGTTCAAAGTCAGCTATACAGGCCAGTTGGTACTGTGCTGATTCCGCCGGACGTGTTAATGTCACCGTTGTGAAGCGGTGTTGACGTCTTGTTTTCTCTTTTCTCTTAAAAAGTGAGGAGGGTTCAGAACGGCGGCCTGTCTGGGTGAGTGTTATGTCATTGTTTACATGTTCATAGCTTACGGTTAGCCGGTCGGTGGCCTGGCGCGGGGTAGCTTGGCTTCTCGCGCGCCGCCGGGAGCTCGCTCCTGATCGCGTGCGTCGTAGATCGGCGTCTCGCGAGCGGAAGCAATAGCACCCGAACGGTTGGAGCAGCCGTTAGCTTGATGCTATTCTGTTGAACGTGCTTTGATTTTTAACATGTTTTACACTCTTGACCACGACGTCATCCTTGACAGGGGATGTTCGTCGACCCTGCCTGAGCCTAGACGGGGATTGCGTCAACAAAGAGGACTGTAGCGACTGGTGGAGCGGCGACGCTGCCCGGATCGAACAACACGGGACGGCTGTGTTCTACGGTGGCTTGTGACTGCACTTCGCTGATCTGCGTTCCGGGCAGGTACGGGGTTGGCCAGACCTCATAAACACGTCTTCTGGTTTTACCTTGCTAAATGTATTGTGAATAACGGTGTTTTTTCCCAAAACGTGTGTTGTTGCAATGCATTTGAGATACGTTGCGGGTTGTGTGTGAGCTGTTTTTGTCACTGGCAGTTAGCTTCTCCGTGCAGGTCGTGATGTATTGATCTGGTTGTTGTGTGAGAAACATCATGGTGTTTATGTGTACCGTGTACTCACTACTAAGGCAACTAACCTATGAAGCTATGCTTGGTGACGAGTGAGTAAAAGAATGTTCTTTCTCAGACTGTAATGACAATGAACAGTGAGTTCACACATTAACAGGTTTTCCTGTTTTAACTGGCCGTATTGAGGGTAAAATAGGAGGATTGTGTTTCCCCCCCCGGTTCCCTGGGGACTTTATCACCTCCTATCAGACATGTTGTGCATTAATTGTGTCTTTTGTGTGGTAGGGATACGATGTAACTCTCAGCTTGATTGCTGAGGTTGTGCTAAATCTGCTGGAGAAACTTATTTCCTAAAGGGAAATTGGTTTGGTTGCTGTCATGTGTGCTTAGCAAGGCCTGTGGTCGATACTAATCAAGAATGATGTATTCTCTCATTGTGAAAAAAACGGCGTTCCTCTGTTGAGTGTTTTTGCCATTTTTTGTAGGTGATGATGGGTTGTGTGTGTCATGTGACCTACAACTGGGTTGTACTGGCCACAGAAGCACATGTGTATGTTGGACCGGGGTTCTTAGAGCCCTCTCTATTCTGTGTTTTTCCTTAGTAAAAATCAGATAGCAGGTTAGCTCGTGCGCTGTGTGGAGCTGTGAAACGCTTCATAGAGCTGACTATGACTGTGTCATATTCTCTTTTTGTCGTTACGTCGTATCATGGGTGTGGGGTCGTAAAGGGGTGAACTGGTAACCTTTCCTCTCCCCATTGTTCTGTCGGTCAGGGGTACACCCCCTGTCCTTCAAGGTTCCCGTCACGTGGCGGTTCGGCACGTTACGGGGGGGGGGGGGGGGGGGGGGGGAGGGAGTTCCTGGTCCCACGGCCTGGTATATTGGGCGTGTGCACCGCAGGAATTCCCCCGCCATAGAGTACGTCACCGTGCGCGTCTCTGTTGGTAGGACTTCCGTGTGCTGTTCAGGTCCATGTGATGGATCTGTTTTCAGGGGGGGTGGTCAGGGCTCCTCCTCACCAAGCGCCTACTCAGGCCTTCTGTGAGTTCGGACTCCTTCTTCCATGTGAGGAAGCCTCCATCAGAGTACAGAGCCTTCCTCCTCAGATTGTCAAAGTGAGTGGACCCTCTAGAAGGGTCCTTTTCTATTGTATGTATATTCGATTCAATTCGTTTATTGAGTGTGTATGGGTTCGGTGCCTCTTCCCCGGAGGCCCTAAAACCAGTTTTTTACATGGCTCAAGGTGCAATATATTCTTTTCAATCTGTACAGCTCGCGTGGGAAGTCTCTCTGGGGATCCCCGTCTCTTTCCTATGGGAGGGTGGTGGGATGTAAAAATGTGAACATTTTTTACCCCGGCTGTGTAGACTGGGATACATACTGTTGATGCTTCCTTCTTTCTATTCCAGAAGTGTTGGAGTTAGGGAGTGTCACACCCCTCTTGTCGTTCCCCTGGGCGCCTTGGGGATTCAATGACAGGTCTAAATAGCCTGTTCATTGATGGGGGTGTGTCCCGACGCACGTATAGTGCTAGCTCGCTGTAAACAGGCGATTGACTGGCACGCCTTAGTTGCTTGTGGTTGAAACAGCGTTTTTATAAAGCAACTGAGATGGGGGTTTTTCCTCTTCCGGCGACCACATCCCATGACCTGGGTGGGTTGTCGACGGATTCTCGTTCATGTCTGGGGGATGATGACGGGATGGATCTGAACATATGTAGTGGGGTCTCACGCCCTTGGGGTGGGCCACCAGGCGCGGTTCGTCCCGACGTCTGGGTGGCGCCTTCTTTTCATGTTAAGATCAACACGCATATCTGCCCTTCTCCTGGAGTAGGCATGTCGGCGTGGTTAGGGCACGGGACTGGTTCTGGTCACGCTGGTCCAGATCAGTTGAACCCGTTGTCCGCCGGGGATGCAGATCTGCTGTTCTGGTACCCTGAGGGACTTGGGCTTTTTTCAGGGGGAAAAATGCCAGGTCGGTCTGGGTGTCACAGGGTTAAGCGCTATGGAGACCCTGGTTGGGTATGTTTTTACTCAGCACTGTCGTCATGGCTTACAGCCATGCCATTCTGTACGCGCTCGATCTCGTCGGATCTCGGCCGCTACACAGGTTGGTCCTGGTTAGTACTTGGTTGGGAGACCGCCGGGGAATACCAGGTACGGTGTGCTTAGGGGCTGGTTCTCCATTATTTTTCGCTCCTCTCTCACGCATGGCGAAGAGGGGCCTGTGGGGGTGGTTTTTTGACCTCCTCTGGTGACCCTGTGCTTCCCGTACCGCCAGGCCCGGTCCGAAGTGATGTTTGCGACCCGTAGGCCTGGGTTAACCCTTTTTGGAAACTGAAACACTTGTACTGCGGTATAGCCGGTGTATACCCGCAGGTGTGTTTTGGAGTTTTTTCTTGAGGGGTTATAGGAACAACCACCGCATTGGGTAACACCGAGGTGGTTGATTCCCTGGTGTGTTGGTGCAGTGTCAACTCCCGGGTTCACCGGTTGAGGGTGCCCCTGCACGTTCATGACGTCTGCCAATCGTGTCAGCCTTCTCTGCCTCGACCCCTCTGGGTGGGGGTTGTTAAATGGAGGCTTGGTCATGCAACACCGCCAGCTTACGCTCCTTCCGCCGGGGCGGCTGTGTTCAGCTGTCCCCTCTGGCGCCTGTCTCGTCCGCAGTCTCCAGGCTAGGGTTAACAGCCTGTTGCCTGGTTTTTCCCCGGTGCGCTGCCTGCTTCCGTTGGTTAACCTTTTTTGTGTGCTTACGGCCATGCTGACTGCCTATTCTGCAGGGTCAGTGTGCCAGGCGGTGTACTATTGGGGGGACGGGGCCCGCTCGGCTTACGGCCATACCGACCTGAACACGCCCGGTCTCGTCCGATCTCGGAAGCTGGGCAGGTTCTGGCCTGGTTGGTTCCGCCTGGGAATACCAGGTGCAGTAACTGAGGGGCCTTTGTCCGAATACGCTGGCGATGTGGGGGGCGGGGCACTACGTGCCCACCTGGTGGGGTCTTGATGCTGGCATCATGGACTTCTCCGGGCCCCCATTCCAGGGAGTCCAGTCCTTTTGGTGGGTCTGGGTCTTCCTTCGTGCTCCGCTGCTACGGCCTTGCCACGGGGTTGGGTTTGCCCTTGACCCCGTGATTCTGGGGGCAGTAACGAGGTTGTTCCTCCGTTCGTTCCCGGGTGGCATGCGGGTTGTGCGTGTGTGTAGTCGTGGGGTCAAGCCACGGTCTGCTCACCCTGTGCGTTGAGTTGCTTGAGTGCCTCTTCGCACGGTCGGGTCCGTCGCCCTCCCGTGACGTCCCTAATAGGGGGGCTACCCTCCATTAGGGGGGGTCGGGGGGGCTCGGCCCTCCCTGTTCTGATGGTTTTGGGGGGCTGTCAGCGGGGTGTATTTGTCAGCCAAGTGGCTCCGCTTGGCCTCCCTTGTGCAGTAGCGATGCCAAGCTAAGCCACTAACGATACAGAACGTTAGGTTATGACTATAACCAAGTTCTGTTAGTTAGGGGCGATGCTTGGCATCGGACGCCGCTGCAGCCCTTGTCCTCACCTTGTGGTGAAAGCTTGGGAAGGAGGAGAGCAGGTGACCACACACCTGCTTATGAAGGTAAGCTGATGAGGGGTGTGGTCAGACTAATACTGGTATTAGAGGTACATTTGTGGTTTATTCAGTACGCGTGCACGTACGCGAGATAGTGCAGTAGCGATGCCAAGCATCGCCCCTAACTAACAGAACTTGGTTATAGTCATAACCTAACGTTAACCCTTTCACTACCACACTACATAAGGTTAACCCGCCACTACCACACTACACAATGTTAACCCTTTCACTACACCACTGCATAAGGTTAACCCTTCACTACCACACTACATAATGTTAACCCTTCACTACCACACTACACAATGTTAACCCTTTCACTATCACAATACATGATGTTAACCATTTCACTACCACACTACATAATGTTAACAATTTCACTACCACACTACATAATGTTAACCCTTCACTACCACACTACACAATGTTAACCCTTTCACTACCACAATACATGCTGTTAACCCCTTTCACTACCACACTACATAATGTTAACATTTCACTACCACAATACATAATGTTAACCTTTTCACTACCACACTACATAATGTTAACATTTCACTACCACACTACATAATGTTAACATTTCACTACCACAATACATAATGTTAACCTTTCACTACCACACTACATAATGTTAACCTTTCACTACATAAGGTTAACCATTTCACTACCATCACTACAGAAGGTTAACCCTTTCACTACCACACTACATAATGTTAACCTTTCACTACCACACTACATAATGTTAACCTTTCACTACCACACTACATAATGTTAACCTTTCACTACCACACTACATAATGTTAACCCTTTCACTACCACACTACATAATGTTAACCTTTCACTACCACACTACATAATGTTAACATTTCACTACCACAATACATAATGTTAACCTTTCACTACCACACTACATAATGTTAACCCTTTCACTACCACACTACATAAGGTTAACCCTTTCACTACCACACTACATAATGTTAACCTTTCACTACCACACTACATAATGTTAACATTTCACTACCACAATACATAATGTTAACCTTTCACTACCACACTACATAATGTTAACCCTTCACTACCACACTACAGAAGGTTAACCCTTTCACTACCACACTACATAATGTTAACCCTTCACTACCACACTACAGCAGGTTAACCCTTCACTACCACACTACATAATGTTAACCATTTCACTACCACACTACATAATGTTAACCCTTTCACTACCACACTACATAAGGTTAACCCGTCACAACCACACTACACAATGTTAACCATTTCACTACCACACTGCATAAGTTCAAGTTCAAGTTCAAGTTCTTTAATAGTTGTCATACAGAAGTACAGAATACTTTCATACAAAATGCTTCTTACTGTTACGCTCCAGAGACTGTGCTAGACAAGATAGTATCAAATAACATAATAACATAATATAGCATGAATTTAGAAGAAGAAAATGAGGTCACAGTTGTTCGGTATAGACATATGTACAATGTTCTGAGTTACCATATAATATACAATACACAACTATGCAGTGTACTAATGTACAGTACTATCTAGTGCAAAGCAGAAATGGGATGAGGTACAATTTTAGGTACAATTTACAGTAAGGTGTACGAGTTGTAGTGCAATCCTTCATCCATAAATATAAAGTGTGGGGAGTGGGTGCTACAGTGTGTTTGTTTAAAGTGGGTGTGTGCTATAAAGTGTGTGTAGTGGGTGCTACAGTGTGTTTGTTTAAAGTGAGTGTGTGCGTGTGGATGTGTGTGCTATGTGTGTTTGGTGGTTGTTGTTGTGTAGTGTTCATTCATTGTTCGTTTAGCAGCCTGATGGCCTGGGGATAGAAGCTACTTCTGAGTCTTTCTGTGCTCGCCTTGAGACTCCTGTATCGCTTGCCTGACGGCAGCAGTTCAAAGAGGCAGTTGTTCGGGTGGCTCGAGTCCTTAATAATTCTCTTAGCCTTCCCCTTGCAACGCTTGTAGTAAATGTTCTGGAGGGTGGGGAGCCCCCCTCCAATTGTGCGTTCGGCTGAACGTGTCACTCTTTGTAGTCTGCTTTGGTCTTTTGCAGTGCTATTCCCAAACCAGGAGGTGATGTTGCCGGTCAAGATGCTCTCTATTGTACATGAGTAGAAGTTCTTAAGGATCTTCTGGCTGACTTGGAACTTCCTTAGGCGCCTGAGGAAGTAGAGGCGTTGTCGTGCCTTCTTCACCACACTGTTAATGTGTATGGTCCATTTCAAGTCCTCGGATATGTGGGCTCCGAGGTACTTGAAGCTGTTGACTCTCTCAACCGGTGCCCCGTCGATGCTGAGGGGGCTGTAGTCCTTGACCCCCGACCTCCTGAAGTCCACAATCATCTCCTTTGTTTTGCTGACGTTCAGGGAGAGGCTGTTTTCCTGGCACCATCCCGCCAGGACCTTGACCTCTTCCAGGTAGGCCCTCTCGTCGTTGGCAGAGATCAGGCCCACCACCACTGTGTCGTCAGCAAATTTGACGATTGTATTGCTACTCCGCTGAGCCACACAGTCGTGTGTGTACAGGGAGTAGAGGAGGGGACTCAGAACACAGCCCTGGGGGGCCCCTATGTTGAGGGTGATGGATGAGGAGGTGCAGTTGCCTGCTCTCACCACCTGGGGTCTGCCAGTCAGGAAGTCCAAGACCCACTGGCAGAGGTCATAGCCCAAGCCCAGGTCCCTGAGCTTGGCTATGAGTATGGAGGGGACTATGGTATTGAATGCCGAGCTGTAGTCGATGAATAGCATTCTCACATAGTTCCCCTGCCTCTTGTCCAGGTGTGATGCTGCTGTGTGCAGCACATGGGATATGGCGTCCTCCGTGGACCTGTTGGGGCGGTATGCAAATTGCAGGGGGTCCATGTTGATGGGGAGGGAGGAGCAGATGTAGCCCTTTACTAGCTTCTCAAAGCACTTCATGGCTATGGAGGTGAGAGCTACAGGGCGGTAGTCGTTGAGGCAAGCAGGCTTGGATTTTTTGGGTACAGGGATAATAGTGGACTTCTTCAGGCAGGTGGGGATGACAGCCTGTTCTAAGGACAGGTTAAATATGTCAGTGAATACTGGGGCCAGTTGGTCGGCACAGACTTTTAGGACGCGGCCGGGGATGCCGTCCGGACCTGCTGCCTTCCTGATATTCACTTTTTTAAAGGTCCGCCTCACCTCATGCTCTGTTACCCTGAACACTGCGCCTCCATCAGCAGCCGACCCCCCCCCCCCCATTGCCGAGGCTTGTGAGCTGGTGTTGTTATTACCAGCATCAAACCTCGCATAGAAGGTATTGAGGTCGTTTGCTAAGGAGATGTCACTGTTCAGTTTGAGGGAGGCGCCTTTGTAGTCTGTCATCGTTTTGAGCCCCTGCCACATAGCTCTAGAGTCAGCTTGTTCAAACTGGAGTTCAATTTTATCCCTGTAGCGCCGTTTGGCCTCTGACACTGTCCTCCTTACGTTGTGTTGCGCCACCTTGTGGTCGTTCATGTTGCCTGCCACTAGGCCGTCATTGTATGCTTTGGTGCGCTCTCTCAGAGCTTCACGGACGGATTTGTCTACCCAGGGTTTTTGATTTGGGTAAACTTTCATTTTGGTAGTGGGGATTGTTTCTTTCACCCTAGTACAGACATAGTCCAGCACTGTCTCCGTGTAGGCATTAATGTTATCTGTGTCGCGGAATACAATCCAGTCTGTGTTGTGAAACACTGACACTAGTGTATCCTCTGACGTCACATCCCATTTCTGCACCTCTCGCGAGACTACGGGAGTACTTTTAATTCTTTGTCTGTACTTTGGTGTAAGGAAAATGGATGCGTGATCTGACTTGCCAAAGCCACTATCAGAATGAGCCTTGTAGCCACCTTTAAATTGCGTGTAACAGTGATCTAGGATGTTACCGCCTCTGGTGTTGCAAGTCACATGCTGGTAGAAATCAGGCAATACCTTTCTCAGATTGGCGCTATTGAAATCTCCCAGTACTAAAATGGCGGCGTTAACGTTCGTCGCTTGTATATTGTTTACCTCGTCGTGTAGTCTGGAGAGCGCGGCGTTGTTGTTGGCTTGCGGTGGAATATACACTCCGACCAGGATGATCGCCGTTAACTCCCTCGGGAGGAAGAAAGGACGACACTTGATGGTTATATATTCCAGTTCTGGGGAGCAGTGATTGGATAATTCCTTCACATTCGTTGGATCACTCCAATTTTTGTTAAACATGAAGGCAATACCTCCACCACGTTGTTTACCGGACTCTGATTGTGTCCGATCCTTCCTATGGATAAAGAACTGATCCGCTGGTTGAATCGCGTGATCTGGAACCTCCGGTGTTAGCCATGTTTCGGTGAAGCAAAGGACATTGCAGTCCCTAACGTCTCTTTGATATTGAATCCTTGCTCGGATGTCATCCAGTTTATTGTCTATTGATTGTACATTGGCTAGCAATATACTGGGAAGTGGTGTACGGTGTCGTCTGGATCTCAGCCTGTTACGGATCCCAGCTCTCTTCCCTCGCCGCCTGGTGATTCCTTTGTTCCTGGGATCAGGATCTGGTCCCATTGTTTTGAGAATCTCCAAAGGCCATTGCTGCGGTTCGGAAAGCTGATTCAGGGAGTAATCCAATCGGTAAGTTTTTCTTAATCCAATGTCAATGATTGACTGACGGTCATACACATATAATGCACCAACAGTTGGTGCAAATAAAACTCCTAATACTATAAAAATTAACAAAATAAAGCACAGTCTCGTCGGAGCGATCAGAGAGGCAGCCATCAGAGCAGCGCCAGGCGACTAGGATGTTAAGGTTAACCCGTCACTACCACACTACATAATGTTAACCCTTCACTATCACAATACATGATGTTAACCATTTCACTACCACACTACATAATGTTAACCATTTCACTACCACAATACATGCTGTTAACCCCTTTCACTACCACACTACATAATGTTAACATTTCACTACCACACTACAGAAGGTTAACCATTTCACTACCACACTACATACTGTTAACATTTCACTACCACACTACATAATGTTAACCCTTCACTACCACACTACATAATGTTAACCCTTTCACTACCACACTACATAATGTTAACCCTTTCACTACCACACTACATAAGGTTAACCCTTCACTACCACACTATATAATGTTAACCATTCACTACCACACTACATAATGTTAACCATTCACTACCACACTACATAATGTTAACCCTTTCACTACCACACTACATAAGGTTAACCCGCCACTACCACACTACACAATGTTAACCCTTTCACTACAACACTGCATAAGGTTAACCCTTCACTACCACACTACATAATGTTAACCCTTCACTACCACACTACACAATGTTAACCCTTTCACTATCACAATACATGATGTTAACCATTTCACTACCACACTACATAATGTTAACAATTTCACTACCACAATACATGCTGTTAACCCCTTTCACTACCACACTACATAATGTTAACATTTCACTACCACAATACATAATGTTAACCTTTTCACTACCACACTACATAATGTTAACATTTCACTACCACAATACATAATGTTAACCTTTCACTACCACACTACATAATGTTAACCTTCCACTACCACACTACATAAGGTTAACCCTTTCACTACCATCACTACAGAAGGTTAACCCTTTCACTACCACACTACATGTTAACCTTTCACTACCACACTACATAATGTTAACCTTTCACTACCACACTACATAATGTTAACCTTTCACTACCACACTACATAATGTTAACCCTTTCACTACCACACTACATAATGTTAACCTTTCACTACCACACTACATAATGTTAACATTTCACTACCACAATACATAATGTTAACCTTTCACTACCACACTACATAATGTTAACCCTTTCACTACCACACTACAGAAGGTTAACCCTTTCACTACCACACTACATAATGTTAACCTTTCACTACCACACTACATAATGTTAACATTTCACTACCACAATACATAATGTTAACCTTTCACTACCACACTACATAATGTTAACCCTTCACTACCACACTACAGAAGGTTAACCCTTTCACTACCACACTACATAATGTTAACCCTTCACTACCACACTACATCAGGTTAACCCTTCACTACCACACTACATAATGTTAACCCTTTCACTACCACACTACATAATGTTAACCCTTTCACTACCACACTACATAAGGTTAACCCGTCACTACCACACTACACAATGTTAACCATTTCACTACCACACTGCATAAGGTTAACCCGTCACTACCACACTACATAATGTTAACCCTTCACTATCACAATACATGATGTTAACCATTTCACTACCACACTACATAATGTTAACCATTTCACTACCACAATACATGCTGTTAACCCCTTTCACTACCACACTACATAATGTTAACATTTCACTACCACACTACATAATGTTAACCCTTTCACTACCACAATACATAATGTTAACATTTCACTACCACAATACATAATGTTAACCCTTCACTACCACACTACACAATGTTAACCATTTCACTACCACACTGCATACGGTTAACCCTTTCACTCACTACCACACTACATAATGTTAACCTTTCACTACCACAATACATAATGTCAACCCTTTCACTACCACAATACATAATGTTAACCCTTTCACTACCACAATACATAATGTTAACCCTTTCACTACCACACTGCATAATGTTAACCATTTCACTACCACACTACACAATGTTAACCCTTTCACTACCACACTGCATAAGGTTAACTATTCACTACCACGATACATAATGTTAACCCTTTCACTACCACACTACACAATGTTAACCCTTTCACTACCACACTACATACGGTTAACCTTTCACTACCACAATACATAATGTTAACCCTTTCACTACCACAATACATAATGTTAACCCTTTCACTACCACAATACATACGGTTAACCTTTCACTACCACACTACATAATGTTAACCCTTTCACTACCACAATACATACGGTTAACCTTTCACTACCACACTACATAATGTTAACCCTTTCACTACCACAATACATACGGTTAACCCTTTCACTAACACACTACATAATGGTAACCCTTTCACTATCACAATACATAATGTTAACCCTTTCACTACCACAATACATAATGTTAACCCTTTCACTACCACACTACATAATGTTAACCCTTTCACTACCACAATACATAATGTTAACCATTTCACTACCACAATACATAATGTATTTTTTTTTTTTTTATATCTTTCTTGCCCTCCCTTTTCCCGATTTTTCTCCCATCCCACCCTTCCTGGTTGTTGCGTACTTTCCCCTACTGTTGGTCCGGGAGACCGGAGACTGTCACATGCTTTCCTCCGACGCATGTGCAGCCTGGGGCAGGCCAACCTGGCCGCGCAGGTTCTCACCGGGGAGAGTGTAGCGTGTGGGAGGCCACACTATCTCTCCTCAGATCCAACCCTCGCTGAGCAGGCGCCCCGACCAAACTGTAGGGGTCGCTGTCCACAACGCCCAGGACCCACCCTTCAGCTTCCCACCCCCTGATACAGCCAATTGTATCAGCGTGAGAGGACAGCCAAGCTGATAGCAACGCCGGGAGCTGGATTCGAACAGGCGAATCCTAGTGTCTCACGGTGTTGGTGACGAACGTAATCTCCGTGCGCCACCTGCCCCCCCCACAATACATAATGTTAACCCTTTCACTACCACAATACATAATGTTAACCCTTTCACTACCACAATACATACGGTTAACCTTTAACTACCACAATACATATGGTTAACCCTTTCACTACCACACTGCATAATGTTAACCCTTTCACTACCACACTACATAATGTTAACCTTTTCACTACCACAATACATAATAGTAACCATTTCACTACCACACTACATAAGGTTAACCCTTCACTACCACGATACATAATGTTAACATTTCCCTACAACAATACATAATGTTAACCATTTCACTACCACAGTACATAATGTTAACCCTTTCACTACCACAATACATACGGTTAACCCGTTCACTACCACACTACATACGGTTAACATTTCACTACCACACTACATAATGTTAACCCTTTCACTACCACACTACATACGGTTAACCCTTTCACTACCACAATACATAATGTTAACCTTTCACTACCACAATACATAATGTTAACCATTTCACTACCACACTACATAATGTTAACCCTTGCACTACCACAATACATACGGTTAACCATTTCACTACCACAATACATAATGTTAACCATTTCACTACCACAATACATAATGTTAACATTCCACTACCACAATACATAATATTAACCATTTCACTACCACACTACACAATGTTAACCTTTCACTACCACAATACATACGGTTAACCCTTGCACTACCACCATACATAATGTTAACCCTTTCACTACCACAATACATACGGTTAACCATTTCACTACCACAATACATAATGTTAACCTTTCACTACCACAATACATAATGTTAACCCTTTCACTATCACACTACATCATGTTAACCCTTTCACTACCACACTACATATTGTTAACCCTTTCACTACCACACTACATAATATTAACCCTTTTGTTACAAAGGGTCAGATTAAACCGAATATATATATTTACTGCTTGAGATCCCTTGTATAATATTTGTATATCGTTTGATATCCCTTGTATATTCTTTGTATATATACACGGAATATCCCTTTACATGGGTACAAACCAGACCATAATATTCGTTCTCCTATTGGACAGCGACCCCTAGGCGCCAACGACCATACCCCCAATGGCAATTCAGTTCATCGTTCGTTCATTACTAGTAAAGCCTTCACCACGAGTCCGACCACGACCAAGTGAAGTGAGCAACTTTGCGTCTAAATAGAGCACTTAGAACATGTGCGAATAGGATAGTAAAGTGTCATAGTTTGGTGAAGTAACGTCAAGTTCAACCTAGTTTAATGTGAAGGATAGTGCACAGGAGAATCTACACCGGCGAATGCAGAACCATTTTCTGGTTGGATTATATTGCTTTGGTACCGTGACTGCTGGAGCAGAGAACAGTCTACCCCACTATCGTGTGGGATCTACCCCTGTGAGGAGCACCCTCGAGCCCGCCTCTAGGACCAGAGGCTGGCTAGCTTTCATCCATGCTGTCGGGCATACTGGATTATAGCTGCTGCTTTGTCTGCCGATCAGGAGAGTACATGCATCGACTCCCGTAGCTGGAGCTTCTTTATTCCTCGTTGACCCAGACTTTGCACCCGAACATTCCTCTACCCTGCCGGCTTACAACCGGAGGGAACCCCCCAGTGTCTCCAGCTGACTACGAGTGTGCCTTATGTAATTGCTATGCTACAGGTGGCGTCAGTTATACCCATCTTACTATTCTCATGGACTTACGCTCTTGACCTACTTTAAGTGTTCTTCGCCTTACAAGCGCAAGTATAATTCTCAATCTGTAACCTACCGTTGCTGCTCTAATAATAATAAATCCCTCTAACTAGAACTTTATGTGTCATTGCCGTATTCTTGTGTGGGTGTTCACCAGATATATTCATGTACTGTATGGCCAGTAATTAAAGTACATAACTAAGTAGTGGTTTAATAATACCATACTCTCAATACAGTCAGGGAATTGTACCCCTCAGTTACACCTTTCACTACCACACTACATCATGTTAACCATTTCACTGCCACACTACATAATGTTAACCCTTACACTACCACACTACATAAGGTTAACCCTTCACTACCACACTACACAATGTTAACCATTTCACTACCACACTACATAAGGTTAACCCTGCACTACCACACTACATAATGTTAACCCTTCACTACCACAATACATGATGTTAACCCTTTCACTACCACACTACATAATGTTAACCCTTCACTACCACACTACACAATGTTAACCCTTTCACTACCACAATACATGTTAACCATTTCACTACCACACTACAGAAGGTTAACCCTTCACTACCACACTACACAATGCTAACCCTTTCACTACCACACTACATAAGGTTAACCCTTCACTACCACACTACATAATGTTAACCCTTCACTACCACACTACATAATGTTAACCCTTCACTACCACACTACATAATGTTAACCCTTCACTACCACACTACACAATGTTAACCCTTTCACTGTCACAATACATGATGTTAACCATTTCACTACCACACTACATAATGTTAACCATTTCACTACAACAATACATGCTGTTAACCCCTTTCACTACCACACTACATAATGTTAACCCTTTCACTACCACAATACATGCTGTTAACCCCTTTCACTACCACACTACATAATGTTAACATTTCACTACCACAGTACATAATGTTAACCCTTCACTACCACACTACAGAAGGTTAACATTTCACTACCACACTACATAAGGTTAACCGTTCACTACCACACTACATAAGGTTAACCATTTCACTACCACACTACAGACGTTAACCATTTCACTACCACACTACAGACGTTAACCATTTCACTACCACACTACATACGTTAACCATTTCACTACCACACTACAGACGGTTAACATTTCACTACCACACTACATAAGGTTAACCATTTCACTACCACACTACAGACGTTAACCATTTCACTACCACACTACAGACGGTTAACATTTCACTACCACACTACAGACGGTTAACCGCTGTTCTTCAGTTATCAGAGTGACTCGTTTTCCAGACAGGTTCACTTGCACCAATTTGTTATCCCCAACATATTCCCTAATTACACGCACGCACGCACTCACACACACGCACACACGCACACACACACACACACACACACACACACACACACACACACACACACACACACACACACACGACAAAACTAAATCCTCCCTGATTGTCTTAAATATGGGGATTAGGAACAGAGCGTTCCCGTAAGTCTAAGTGGCATTGCTGCACTTTAGGGGCAGCGAGACACGACAAGGCCTGGAGACGAGGAGCACTTCACTTCACTCGCTCATTACTCTCTCTTAGCCAACAACATTTAAATTGCTGGACTTAAATGTAGGTCCCTCCCTTAATTGTTTGGGGCCTGCAGTGCTGTTTGTAGAAGGTTGGTGTAAGTGCACACTTGAGGCCAATACGACATATTTCTAGGGCTGACCTCGACTAGTCGATTGTATTTATATATATATATATTAGTGCTGTCAATCGATTGACATATTTAATCGCGATTAATCGCATGATTGCCCATAGTTAACTCGCGATTAATCAATTTTTGTTTTGTTTTTTTCCTACCTTAAATGGATCTTTTTCAAGTTCCAAGTTTTAATACTCTCATCAACATGCGAGTCAACAAATGCTTGCTTTATGCAGCCATTTAACACAAAAGGATGACCCTCATGCATTGCACATGTGCATCAAATTCAAAACAGAGTGATGCACAAAATAACTTAAAATAAAATAATAATTTAAAACAATGAATAGAGTGTGCATGAAATAATAGGGAAAAGAAAACGTTAGGAACTTGTTACATTCACCCACACAAGGGCTGAGGACTCACACCCCCCCCCCCCTCTCTCTCACACACACACTATCCCAGCTCTCTTTCTCTCTTGCCCCTTCCTCATCTCTCGCACCCCTCTCTCTCTCTCTCTCTCTCTCTCTCTCTCTCTCTCTATATATATCGCACACACACACACACTTCAGAAACAAACATAGTATCAATGAGAGCATCAATAATACACCTGAGTGAAGCCTAGTAAGTAACAAAAAAATTGTGGCGTTAATAGAATCGGGCGATACCGTGTTGATACCGCGTTAACTTTGACAGCCTTAATATATATATATTAGGGATGCTCGATATTGGCTTTTTTACCGATACCGATATTCCGATATTGTCCAACTCTTAATTTCCGATACCGATATCAACCGATATCAACCGATACCGATATATGCAGGGTTTCCCCGTCCAAAATACTGAATAATTTCAGGTAACTAATAATTTCACTGGATATATATATAACAAATATTGTTATTGTTTTTTTTGTTTTTAAACCGATACCGATATTTTCCGATATCACATTTTACTGCCGATATCGGCCGATAATATCGGTCGGCCGATAATATCGGACATCCCTAATATATATATATATATATATATAATTAGGGCTGTCAAAATGTATGAAGAGGTGCAGCGCCCCCACTGATTTATAGATCACCTCCACTAACACTGGACTGAGTAATACATCTGTACTAACACTGGACAGAGTAACACATATTTATTTGCTCTGTTGTATGTTAGAGCAACGGACTGCTCCGTTGTATGTATGTTAGAGCGATGCTCTGTTGTATGTTAGAACTTTGTAAAGAAACTCAAAGTACTAAGAGTGATACACTGCTCTGTTGTTATATTTTTTTTTTATTGAACAATATTATCACACTTTTTTACTATCCGTTCTATCTTGTTATGTTTAGAACGGAATCAAACCACACTTTTTTACTCTTATCTAATCTATTCTATTTTATTATTTGTATTGCTGAAGAACTGTGATTTGCCTAACCTTGCTACCTCTCCATCTCTTTGCATTTACATATTACATTTTTTTATGCTCGCTTATGCCTGTATTTTTTTACTGTTGTGAAGCACTTTGAACTGCAACCTCTGTATGAAAAGTGCTATACAAATAAAGTTATTATTATTATTATTATTATTATTATTATTATTATTATTATTATTATTATTATTATTATTATTATTATTATTATTATTATTATTATTATTATTATTATTATTATTATTATTATTATTATTACTACTAATAACAAAACATCTGACTCCAACCTCCAGTCTCTTGCCCGGATAAACATTGCATCATGGTCACCGTTATCGGTAAGAGCAGTTGGCCCCATCGCCTGCCCCCTCTCTCTGAGACACTTTGAGAACCTCCAATGAATGCTTTCCTGGTGGAAAACTACTGTGTTTAATATATCTCAGTATATCATATAAAAATGCCCATCCCTACTTTGTATAAAACTACCACAGCTACAAGCATCTCTGCACTGCTTCCATTAAAATATGCCCTCAAGTACTACAGATAAGGTAATGGAAGTACAACCGATTGGTACTTATCTATGTCTGCTGGGTGTGTTTGGGTGGCTTACCCTCCTCCTTGTGAGCTATCCACGGCTCTTTATCTCAACAGCCATTCAACAGATAAAGCTGCGGCTAGACTGCTGAATCGAAACTCGGCCCGCATGAAGGAATTCAAACACGGGATTGGATACTATTCGACAGTGAACCCCGCGTGTCATGCACTCTTAAAATCAAGTCCGGCGTGTATTTTTCCTCACGTTTGAAGACCGTACTCACCGGCGGTGAAGTCCTTGTTGAGGTCGATGAAGGCGTGGGCGTGGGGCACGCGCATCTTCACGGGTGAACTCAGTGCCTTCTGCCACTCCTGGTTCCTGCGGGAGGAGAGATAAGCCACGACGACACAGTGGGAATCAAACCAGAGCCGTGAAGAAAATACGGGATGATGATATACACTCGAACGAGGTCAAAAGTAGAGAGAAGGGAACGGTAAGAGCTATGGCTTGGTCTCCCACCATGCAATGACAAGTCAAAAGTAACACTGTGTCAAAGTAAGAGTTGTCAAGTTTGAACATTGTAGCGGTCGACCGATATGACTCCTTTACCTTTTAGCTAGATAGTAGACATTAGGGCTGTCTTAAATACTTTGAAGCTTCGTTCGATGGGCACGGGATTTGAATGGGGAAATAAAATTCGAATATATAAAAGAAAATTAAATAAAACATTTATTTTAATTTTATTTTGTATTATTATAATTATTTGTATCCCCCCTCCCACCTGCAAAATATTGCACTTCCAATGCAACGAACGAAGGTTGCAACATAATTATGTAATGCAATGTTGTTGGCTGTGTAACGGAGAGCAGCCGCCCAGGCAGCGCAGCTCCCGACTCATTATTCATTTAATTAATGAATCCAATCCACTTTATTTATAGATCACATTTAAAAACAACAAAGTTGACCAAAGTGCTGTACAAGTCACACAACATAAGATAAAAAAAATATATATATATATATATATATATATATATATATATATATATATATATATATATATATATATATATATATATATATATATATTTTTTTATCTCAAAGCTTCGAATTAAAATCTAAACTTGGCCCCGAAGCTTTTAGCTAGATAGTAGACGTATTACCTTTTAGCTAGATAGTAGACTCCTTACCTTTTAGCTAGATAGTAGACTTATTACCGTTTAGCTAGATAGTAGACTCCTTACCTTTTAGCTAGATAGTAGACTTATTACCGTTTAGCTAGATAGTAGACTTATTACCGTTTAGCTAGATAGTAGACTCCTTACCTTTTAGCTAGATAGTAGACTTATTACCGTTTAGCTAGATAGTAGACTCCTTACCTTTTACTCAGATAGCAGACTTCGGTGGTGCCGTCACGTAGGACACCAAAGATGTCTGGGATCATGTCTCCATTAAAACTGTAGGAGAGATATTTATTAAAATCAAAGCTCTTGTCCATCATCGACATGCTGGCATTCACAGGGAACATTATGCGTTTTTACAGGGAACAGTATGTGTTTTCACAGGGAACAGTATGTGTTTTCACAGGGAACATTATGTGTTTTCACAGGGAACAGTATGTGTTTTCACAGGGAGCGTGCATTTTAAACTAGTTTATTTTGCACATATCACCTGTTGGATACAGGTATAACATAATGAAAATAATTGAGTTGTTGTGATTATTTATTTTACGTGACAATAAATAAAATACCATAAACAAACAATATGAGGGTGTATATTATGAAAAGTGGAAACCAACAGCAGCATATGTCTGTAATATGTCACTTACTCCATGACAAGCGGTTGATCCACAAACGTCTTGTTCAGCTCCAGTCGTCCACCAATATCTGTGAATTGTAAGCACACAAACTACAAGTCTTAGTCTTGATGCTGGGTATGTCTAACATGGAGTAGATAATCTGGTATTTAACAGTGGTGTAGTCGAGATCACCTAAACTGAGACTGAGTCAAGACCAAGACCAGAGCGTATCAAGTCAGAGTCAAAGGGTTTGACCAGACCAATGAGAGTCCAATTCAAGATCACGACTGTAATTACGGATGACCCTGGATAGTCGACTACTGGCCGATTGGATTGAAGGTGCCTGCATCGACTGCATTCTGAACATCATTTTTTTACAGATACTATTTTATTTATCCTTTATTTAACCAGGGTAATCACATTTAAATTTCTCTTTTTTCTTTTCTTTTGTATCCACTTTTTCTCCTTATTTAAATTTTTTTCTCCCATCCCAATTTCGTAATTCCGATTCCCCCCCCCCCCCCCCTGTCTTGAACGTTGCTAGACTATGCCTCCCACTGGTCGGCTGTAGTGAGGATAGAAGCCTTGCATCACGTGTCCCCTCCGGTACACGAGACAGCCTGTCGCATCTTTTCACCAGACAGCTCGAACTCTCAGTGGCAAGGAGTAACGCGTGGGAGGCTCACGCTGCCCCAGCTACTTCCTGTTTCTGCTGTACAGGCGTCAAACCGACATGTAGGAGTCGCTGTCCACAACGTCCGATCCCCACCCACCGGCTTTCCCACCCCTAACACTGCCAATTGTGTTAGTATGACGGCCGGCCAAGCCGGAAGCAATGCCCGAGAGCTGGGCTCGATACCAGAATCCCCTGTGTTAGTGGCGAGCGCCTTGCCCACTGCGCCACCCAGCCGACTAGATTTATCTTTTTCAAGTGGGTAAATTGCATGGTTTCTCCAAATACATACATACAAGCTTATCTTGGTTTAAATATCAGGCTAATAATACTACTTTGAATTTTTTTTTATCCACTTTTTCTCCCATTTTCTATTTTTCTCCCATCCCAATTTTTCGTATCATCCAATTCAACCCTCCCCTGTCTCGAAGGCTGTTTCTTGCCTCCCACAAGCCGGCTGCAATGTGGACGAAGCCATACATAGCACGAGTCCCCTCCGGTACTCGAGGTAACAGCAGTCACATCTTTCCACCTGCACGGCTCGATCTTTCAGCGTCAGGGGTCTGGGCTTTGGAGGGGCCCCGCCCCGGTCGCTTCCTGATTCTACTGGGCAGGCGCACCAACCGACCTGTAGGAGTCGCTGTCCACAACGCCCGATCCCCACCCATCAGTTTCCCTCCCCCTAATACTGCCAATGTGTATTAGTGCAGACGACCAGCTAAACTGAAAGCAATGTGGAGCGCTGGGCTCGAACAGGGAGGCGAACCTGTTCGAGCCCAGTCTCCAGTATTCGTGGTGAGCGCCTTGCCCACTGCACCACGTAGCCGCCTATAATACTACTTTTAATTAAGAAAAAAATAACAATATCTATGTGGCTATCTAATACCTTACAAAGTCTGCCAGGTCTAGTCAAGCAGAACAGCCTTTAAGCAAAGAAAATGTGAGATGTTAATGAAATCTACATCAGCGTTGATTAACGAAAGAGGCAGAAAACTGTCAGATAGTTTCAGACGGACAGTTTTCTACTGTCACATGCAACATCATGTGGACTAGAGCTGGATAATATTGGTTTGATGGATATCGTTCAATGAAAGATCATGCATGGGGCCATGGGCTTCATTTACAAGTAGACCTACATATATCTAAGTGCAAGTCATTGTATTTGCATATAGCTAATGTGTGTGTTATGCAAAAATATGTCTGTCCTCTTAAACCAGCAGTACATGATGCTGAGGGCCGCTGAGCCTGTGATTAAAAAGAATAATATTGTCATGCATTATGTTTTTGTACTGCTGTTTTATGTGCGTGGTTTGATGCATAATGGATATATTTGTTTTATAAGCTGATGTGTTAGCCCTTTGTCTTTACAGTACATTTATTTAAAAACTAAAACTATAGTTTTAATTTTAGCAAACTAAAATATCCTGTTTGAGCGGATCATGTTGTTTCAGGACCTAGGACAGCAGCAGAGGTCTGTACTCATGTTATTTCAGGACCTAGGACAGCAGCAGAGGTCTGTAATCACACTATGTTGTTTCAGGACCCAGGACAGCATCATGTCTGTGGTAGCCTAATTAGTTTAGCCTGCAGGCGCTCTTTCTAACATAATGCATATGACTGAAGTGTGTTATGCATCGGTATTTTATTGATTTTAAATGCTCAAAAACTGCAGTTGTGGTCTAGACCGGTCTTATAATAACATTATTTTTTTATAATAATAATAATAATAATAATACAAAAAAAAATGCTGTCCTCTTTGTGCGAGACAGAGTAAAAATGCAGTCAAGTCTGAGACAGAGACCATCACAAGGGGGTCTTGAGACCAAGATCGGTCATGAGTACTACAACAATGTCTACAAGGCAAAGCATTGCTATCCATTTTGTCTGGTTTAAATAGAATGCAATAGAATAACATAGAAGTACTTCATTAATCCTGAGGGAAATTCAGCAGATAAAAATAAGAATACAGTCAAAGATATACATTATAAAATCTGTATATACATTACAAAATATACAGTCCAAAAATATACAGTAAGATATTGTAAAATATGATCTACTGGGATTATATGCATCACTGGCACAGTAGATTTAATGCTTAATGATCTGTTACTCTGTACTCAGTGAGGCAGCAAGGCACAGTGTGGCGTTATATAGTTTGACGGCTGTTGTTATAAAGGACTTCATGTGTCGTTCAGTGTTGCATCTGGGGAGTCTGTGCTTGTGAATCACAGTCCTTTGAGGAACTACTGGCAGCTATGGGTGTAGTATACTGTACATGTACCCATATACGCATATCCATACAAGGATGGCTTATGTTAATTTGACATATGTTCTTACCATTTTTATTTTCATCTTTTACCATTGCATCTTTTTAAATTTGATATTTGTTTATCCCTTGCTGTACTGTTATGTTCCAAATGGGCTTTCAATTCTGGTGCAGACCTTCGAGCAATGCTAGAATATAAACCTAATGTGGGTGTAATATAGCTCAATGCTAGAATATAAACCTCATTTGGGTGTAAGAGCTATCAATACTAGAATGTAAACCCCATTTGGGTGTAAGATATCTCAATGCTAGAATATAAACCTCATTTGTGTGTAATAGCTCTCAATGCTAGAATATAAACATCATTTGAGTGTAAGATATATCAATACTAGAATTTAAACATAATTTGGGTGTAAGAGATCTCAATGCTAGAATGTAAACCTCATTTGGGTGTAATATAGCTCAATGCTAGAATATAAACCTCATTTGGGTGTAAGATATATCAATGCTAGAATGTAAACCCCATTTGGGTGTAAGATATCTCAATGCTAGAATATAAACCTCATTTGGGTGTAAGATATATCAATGCTAGAATGTAAACCCCATTTGGGTGTAAGATATCTCAATGCTAGAATATAAACCTCATTTGGGTATACGATCTCTCAATGCTAGAATATCTGTCATGTTCCCTGGAGTCAGTTTAATCTATGTGTGTCCAGTAGACCCAGAGAGAGGTATTGGTGCATGCTAGCCTAGCTTAGCACAATGACTGGAAACAGTAGGGAGCAGCTAGCCTAGCTTAGCACAATGCCTGGAATCAGTAGGGAGCAGCTAGACTAGCTTAGCACAAGGACTGGAAGCAGTAGGGAGCAGCTAGCCTAGCTTAACACAAGGACTGGAATCAGTAGGGAGTAGCTGCCACAAGGACTGGAAGCAGTAGGGAGCAGCTAGCCTAGCTTAGCACAAGGACTGGAAGCAGTAGGGAGCAGCTAGCCTAGCTTAGCACAATGACTGGAAGCAGTAAGACACAGCCAGCCTTGCTCCATCAAAAGTGAATAAATACAACGTCCAACAACTCCAAAACTGATGGCAAATAAGTGTATTTCCCAAAACATCAGAGTGTTCCTTTAAGATCTACTTCTCGGTGCTCGTAGTACCCAGTGTTTGGTTGTGCCCCCAGAAGATGAACACTGTAGTGTCGTCAGCCTTGGCATTGGGCTGCACTGTGAGGAGCACGTCCATCTGAGAGTCTCCATCGTAGTCTCCAGGAACCACACTGGTGATGACGCTGCCGCTGAAACCGGAAGCAGGACACACAGTGAATCAGCTGCCGGAGGACCACGACGTGGCACCTTCCAGTGTTGGCAAGATTTTAAGATTTCAATCGTTTGTATTTGTCACATAAATACACAAGACATGTAGTGAAATGGAGGTGGCCATGCCGCCTAGGTTGTGCAAAAATTAAATTAAAATTAAAAAATAGACATGATAAAAAAAAGTCATATGAATAAAATACAATGCTAAATGTAAGAAGTAAAATGTAATAAGTAATAATATACAGTGGGTTCGGAATATTGCAAAAATGTATACAGTAAAAAGTGACCTTTTTGTAGTGTATTATGTATGTGAGAGAGTGTACGTGAGGATGTGTAGTGTGTGTGTGTGTGTGTGTGTGTGTGTGTGTGTGTGTGTGTGTGTGTGTGTGTTTGTACGAGTCTGAAGCTGAGTCTGATATCACACAATCATGTAGATATTTATTTTGTGACATGGATATGTGAACATATATATATATAAATGGCAAGAAAAGACATCGGCAAATTCACCTGGGCAAAATATCTTTAGTGATGTTCACTTTGGGCTTGAAGTAAGGCGCTTTTTTCAAGTCAGCCAATAATATCACGAGTTCGGAGTCTGCAACAGGAGACACAGCATAGTTATCAACAGTAGATGAACAAACATCTGGTAACACATGGGTATTTCATACATGCATGATGCCTCAAAGTGCAATAACCACCCTAAATGACAGCCATGATTGGAAAGTTGCAGTATACTTCATGAAAAGATTTTTTAACAAATAAGACTAATTGTAACTTAAATAATGGCTCATACGAAAGCACATGTATTGTATCATGATATACGTGTGCTTTTAGTTAGACCGCTTTATCATTTTAATTGACTAATTAGTTCAAATGACAATATAGACATTATGGTATAATCAACAGTGTATGACTTGGCTATCTGTTATTCAGCAACTTAACAGCAGTTAGGCGTGCTCCTGGATAACGGTAGGCTAAATCATGTGTGCATACTGCATACTAGAGCAATGTAGACAGGGCTGCACTTTACAGTAGAACTTGGATTATCAATGGGTGGGGCAGCACTGTAGCCCTAGAGTACATTGATTGATTGAAAACTTTATTTAACAGATTGCAGAATGGCTACAATACAGTACGGCTCAATACCCACAATTGTTAAGGGGATGCAGACCAGAGAAAGACTTTCGTCTTGTTTACATCAGGGTCCCCCATTTTCGATTCATCATAACATATATGACATATAGACAATACTGCTACATCTAGACATTTATGACATACCAGATCTACAAATATACAGTACTGTTTGTGATACAAAAAATTGTCTAAAAAGAGATTTGAGGGGGAAGAAACTGTACATTGGAGGAGGTTGGGTGTAATATAGTTAGGGTGTGCTCCTAGATAACGGTAGGCTAAATCATAATGTGTGCACTGCATACTACTATAGCAATGTAGACAGGGCTGCACCTTACAGTAGAACTTGGATTATCAATGGGTGGGGCATCACTGTAGCCCTAGGCCTAGAGAGTACAACATATAAACAGAAAGGGATGCATAGCCTACAGCAGGAGCTTGATTGATTGATTGCAAACTGTATTAACAGATTGCAGAATGGGTACAATACAGTACGGCTCAATACACACAATTGTTAAGGGGATGCTAGCCCCTTTCGTGACTTTCGGTTTGCAAGCCTGGGGACCGAAAGTCACGAAAGGGGCTAAGGGGATGCAGACCATAGTCAAGACTTTCGTCTTGTTTACATCAGGGTCCCCCATTTTCAATTAATCATTCAGGAGCTGGCCCTTACGTTTCGGCCTAAGCTAAACTATACTAAATAAGCACAAGCAGACTACACAGCCTACTGTACATCAACAGGTCAGCGTTGTTTACAATGTGTCACATCATGGTTATGATGATGATGAAGCAGGAAGCAAAACAACAAGCAGGAAGGAAGATAGACTCACGTTCTCTGATGATGAAAATGTCTGTCTGTTTATCAGAGTTAAAATCCCCAAAAGCAGCCAGAGTCCCGTGGTTTTCGGAACCGAATAGGTCGGTGGTGACATCCTGAAGGGCCCAGGTATTATACTGTCCTGTGAAATACAGTAGAAGTGTCAGAATATGCACGTTATTCAGTGACAGCTGACACATCCTTGCTGCTCGTCCAGCTCCTCACAACAACACAGAGGAACGCTTTACGGCAGTGAGTGACTTAGATTAAATCCGTTGACTGAATTAAATAAAATTACTATTTATTAAGATTACTTATCATCATTAAAAAAATACAGCTAATAACTCATACAAATATGTGAATATTCGTTAATTGTCACTGTATTATATTTGGTTAAAAAAAACTACCAGAACGAGCATGACGTCACGTGTGACGCGCCAAACTACGTCACTTCCGGGTTCACGACAGTGTCGCGCCGCCCCTCCTCCTCCTCACGCCTGCCTCCCTGCACACTCTGACAGCTGACTGTAAACATGGCGAGTTTGGCAGATGTCGGCTGGAAGCTCCTGGAATTCAAAGCCCGATCAAAGCGATCAGGTCTGACTTATATTCGTGATTTGCATGACATTGTTGTGTAGACAATGCATCACGTTCACTGTTTGTGTGTTGCTGCTATGAAAACGTCTCCGTGTTATTTAGTGTACAGCCGAATATAGTGCTTCATTTCCTCATTAATATA
Source organism: Notolepis coatsorum (assembly GCF_963971535.1). NCBI lineage: Eukaryota > Metazoa > Chordata > Actinopteri > Aulopiformes > Paralepididae > Notolepis > Notolepis coatsorum. The sequence goes on along the minus strand of NC_140166.1, from coordinate 69,364,714 downwards.
GTGTTCTGCTGAGAGAGTAGGAGGAACAAGCATGAAAGGTCAGAGTTATACGTTTGCAGTGCTGAGGAGCTATTTTAAGAGATTCGGTTTTGCATTGAGAACTGACAATTGAATCAACAGGGCTGTTTAGTCTAGAGGCCTACTAATATTGCATGTAAATCCATTAGACTGAAAGACACTTGTATTTTTAAATTGGGCAACATGGCAGACTATCATGCCTGTCCTTTATTGTAACATTATTCTCAAGCCACTGGCAATAACTCATCATAACCATTTCAACTCAAATGTCAAACCCTTTTCTGTAGGCCCTAGTTATCACAAAGCTGAACTAATAGTCTAGTTAATTAATAATCCTGTATGATGCCTACTTATTGACTTACAAATTCTTGCTCCATTTCTCCATTGCAATACTTAATTTAGTTTCCATAATACCAGCTTTCCATACTATTTCCCAGCCTTTCTTTGATGCCATGTGATTTTGCACAGAATACACATAATGCAATGGATAATCAGGGAGTACTAATTATTATCTGAATCATTACTATAATAACCTGCTCATCTTTCCATACAATTGAATTATTGTCTGAATCATTACCAATATCCTTCTCATATTTCCACACCATACTTTTTTTTAAATGTATATAATGATGCATTATTATGAATAATAATAATAATAATAATTAAGAAATCTCAAATGTATTTGCCGGCTTAATGACTGAAAATTAAATCATCTTTATCTGGACCCTGAGTCTGAAATTAAGTTTTGATTTTATGTTTATCACAGCAGAGGCCAGAGTTCAACCTCGGCTTGGTCAGTCATCCCTACAAACACAATTGTCAGTGTTCGTGGGTGGAAAGCCGGTGGGGATTATGAGTCCTGGTCCTTCCTTGCAATAGCGACTCCTACTGGTCAGTCCCTGTTCAGCAGGGAGAGGATCTGGAGGAGACAGCGTGAACCTCTGTGCACGCTATGCTCTCCCAGTGAAACTCCTAGCTGGCAGGTGAAAATAAGTGGCCGGTGACTCCACATGTATCAGAGGAGGCATGTGGTAGTTCTACACCCTCCCCAGACCGACAGTAGAGCAGCACAAGGGAATTGGCATAATGACAAAATTGGGGGATGGGGGAAAAAGTGATACAAAAAAAAAAGAGAAATAATTTAATTCCTTAGCCAATTATAATGCATTTTGATTTCTTGCATGTATTTTTGGTTTTGCAATCATCTTGCCATAATCCTGGTGTGTAATCCATTGGTAATCATGTGCATGTCTAAAAATCTAACTCTGTGCTACTAACTCCTCCTTGAATTGCTGTAGATATTTAATTTTGGTGAGACGATTGGGCCCTAGCTTCACCTGTTGGGCATGGCCAGCTCAGGGGCTGAGACTCCCAGGTCTCCTCAGGAACTTAAACAAAATGGTAAGTAATGGAAGGAGCGCTGGCTGCTGAGGAAGATACTTTCTGTCGTGCTGTTGGACAATTTTCCATAATCCAGAGAGGCCTTTTAAAGGAGTTTGAACACTACGATGCTACATCAAAATGGTTCTGGGTTGTTTCATGAGGCAACTTGGAAGGACAGTGATGGCAGTAGCCGACTTTTGAACATAGATAAGATATTCCTTTAGTGATCCCCTGGGAAATCCAGGCATCATAGCGGGAGGGGGAAGGGGAGGTACATGTATGGGCAGGGTAGGGTAATAGTAGAAAGACATAAATACAGGCAATAAAAGTAGGCAGTGTAAACAATATAATTAACTCTGAATATACGCATCTGGGCAAGTGGGCAGTGTGATCACAGGTGCAGATGAGGGTCTGTATGCCCTATCAGTTATATTATACATTACAATACATATGGTTACAATAAACACTATAATCTAAATATAAACTACGAGTAAGTACAGTATACAGTTACAGTATACACAGGTGCAGTATACATAAGACACTGAACCCCTAACCGTTCCTGATGAGCAGGTTGGCACCTTGCATGGTTGCCTCTGCCGTCGGTATGTGAATGTGTGAGTGAATGTGGGGAACAACATCTAAATCACTTTGGATGAAAACACTAGCTAGCCTATATAAAATGCACCACTTACCTTTTAAAATGCACAATTTACCTAACCGACGTGATATATGTCATATTTTATAGTCCGTGCAGTTTAGGTGGGACATCAGTGTGTTTCCCACAGGATTTTGTGAGATTGTGGTGGGTGAACATCGGCCCGTCTAGGGGGGTCCGGGGGCATGCCCCCCCAGAACTTTTTCTTTTTTAGTTGTAAAGTTAAATGCATCAATCTGGTGCACTTTGAGAGCAAAATAAAGAGGCTAGATCTATGATGAACTTTGTGCTCAAAACACAAAATCGACTAGAGCATACATTTGAGCCATCAAAGAAATTAAGCGAAAGTGGTTACCTGGTTTATTTTTTAGAAAAAAAATATATACTGGATTACAATTACGACTACTACCACTGCCAATACTACTGATACATCCCTATTGGCAAACTTTATATATATAAAAAAAATATATATATATATATATTTTATTAATAAAATTTGTTTGGTTCATTATAAAACTGGCGGCCCGCCACAGTCTAGGTAATTCATGGGAAACACTGGACATGTTGTTACCCATAATAAACCCATCGCCATGGTTTCTGGTCCCTTACAGCCTTAGTGCAGCTCAGTGGGAAGTAACTACTCAATGTTAAGGGTCTTCATAACTTTCTTCCACTGCCTTGTAAAGCAAATACCGGTATTGAACTTTTTTACTTCACAGCAAATTGAGAAAAAAAGCTGCACCTTACAGTAGAAAAAAAAGTACTAGTCACGATTAGGGATGTCCGATATTATCGGCCAATATTGGCATTAAAATTAAATATCGGAAAATATCGGTATCGGTTTAAAAAAAGATTTTTTTTTCTTTTTTTTTTGTACATTTATTTAACCTTTATTTACCCAGGCAAGCAAGTAAGAACAAATTCTTATTTTATTTATTGTGAAAAGTATGCATAATGTTGTGTTTTTTGGGGGGTAACCCCGCATATATCGGTATCGGTTGATATCGGTATCGGAAATTAAGAGTTGGACAATATCGGTATATCGGATATCGGCAAAAAAGCCAATATCGAACATCCCTAGTCACGATTGTTGAATAAGATCTACTCATTTTTTTTTTATTTTCTTATTTAACCTTTATTTACCCAGGATAGGTTTGCTGAGCACGGATGCTCTTTTTCAGCTACGCTTCACATTCACACAGTTCCATTCACACCTGGGAGCTGCCCAGTATACAACCACAGTCTGACACATGTTGGCCACTGAGCAACTCCACTGGAGCAGTTTGGGGTTTAGTGCCTCGCTCAAGGGCACTTCAGCGGTTGGTGTTAAGGGGATGGGAGATAGTTATTCATTCACTTCCCCAGCCCAGATTGTTCCTGCCGGTCCGGGGGATCGAACCAGCGACCTTCCCGTCACAAACCCGCTTATCTAACCTTTAGGCCACCGCTGCCCACCACTCATCACTTTAGTTGAACCTGTGGCCTGGAGCAGTGGTTTAGTTGAACCTGTGGCCTGGAGCAGTGGTTTACTTGAACCTGTGGCCTAGAGCAGTGGTTTAGTTGAACCTGTGGCCTAGAGCAGTGGTTTACTTGAACCTGTGGCCTAGAGCAGTGGTTCCCAAAGTGGGGGTCGCCAGATGATTTTTTTGTATGCAGTCAGGCCACTGAACTTAGAAGCAGGCCAGGCCAGTGTTTCTAGTTGCAGCGGCGCAATAGTTAGATAACCTAGGTGGGGAACAACCAGGAGATCACTGCAACTCACACAAGTTGGAGAACTATCTCTCTCTCTCTCTTGCTCACACACACACACACACACACACACACACACACACACACACACACACACACACACACACACACACACACACACACACACACACACACACACACACACACACACACACACACACACACATACACACACACACACACACATACACACACACACACACACACACAAAGGGGGCCGCATGTGATTGGTGGAGGCGGGACCCTTACAAAAAACTAAAAATCCATCAAAATCAGTGTTGTTGCTAATCAGACACATGCTAGCCTGTAATAATCCCCCCCAGAAAAATCTACTTTGCATTTGATATATTGCAAATATATGCCATCACACACACTGGCATTTAACCTGTTCCACCCGACGGGACCGGATCCGGTCCCAAAATGGCATCTGGTCATAAATCAATATTTAATATATATAAGTTACTATAAGATATAGTGTTGCATACATTTAGCGATTTTAATATCAAATGTTTTCAAGTATTAACATCACTAACATGTCATAAAAGCATGTATAATGTATATTATCATCAATACGTTAGTTTAGCAATAGGTTAAAAGTGCCTTTAGATAGATTTAACTTTTCGATTTTATGAAGTCTAGTCACAAGGGCAACCATTTTGGACATTTTTAACCATGGGAATTGTAGTCTTTTTGCGGCTATTTTGTAGATGGGGTGCATAGCTGTCGATCAGCGTTGGAATGTTTCCCAACTACACTTCCTGGAAGATTATATGGGGTTCAAGGTTCAGAGCTCTGTATGAATTATTTCAATAACTGTTATTATTCGGGATAATAAGCCACAAAAGGTAACGTCTTTGACACATTTTAAAACACAGTTAGTTTCTCTTCCCTATTGTTAACATGTAGGAACAATTAGATCTGAAATTAGTTTAAAAACGGTTGCACTTTGGGGAAAATTAAAAAGTACAGTAGATTACAGTAGATTTAATTATCTGTTCTTATGCATGCCTGGTGATCCTAATCCAAATTGAACTCGGGCATTTGAAAGATAATATATGTATATATATATAAATGCGTGAATTGGCTATAATAAGGTAATTTATAAGCATCATATTCTATAATAATATTTCAAATAGCATTGGTCCGGATGGGAGAATTCAGTACTGTATCTACAGAACCTTCGGTTTAATCATCTTCCCTTTATTAATTTCCTTCGATTTCTTTTACACATGATCTCAAGAGGGTACTGAACGAGATCAGTGGCAGTTTTTTAAGTTTGGTCATTATTATCATGGTGTTATTCACTGTCAAAGATGCAAAGAAAAATCATAATTCATATTCTCCTTTGTTTCATCACAATTTAAGCAAGCCTAGTAATAGACACAATATTTCTGACACTGTGAATACATTCCCTGAGGTCCATAGATGTCCCTAGATACCAAGAATCTGCAAATGGACCTTGTAGAAGTGGAGCAATATTCCATTTACCTAGGTTACGGTATATATTTTAGGCGAAGATATTCCACGGGTGGAACAGGTTAAAGGGTTAGAATTATAAAATGAATATGTGGTGTTATGATCAGGGCTGAAGTTGAATAAAATATTGTATTATTTTCAATCTGACATTACAAAAAAACAGAAAATTCATCAAAATCAGTGTTGTTGCTAATCATATATGCTAGCCTGTTTTTTTAACAATAATGTGTGATGCCATCACAAACACTGGCATTTAAAGGGTACAAATAAATAAAATTCCTACACCAGAATGCAGGAAATTAAGTCTTTGTAACAAAAAAATCCTGATGGGGGACCCCCAGACCCCTGCTTAAAAAGTGGCCTGACTGGGGCTATATTTTACACTATATTTCCTGGCCTGAATGATTACCCCAGTCCGGCCCTGGTTAAAAGCCTCCAATGCTTATTAGTGTGTGTGCGTTTGAACGATGCATGTTTCAACCATACATTTCCATTTATTAAAAAAAATGTAAAAATTGAATTGTCTTTAAAAAAAAATGTTTACCTCCTATAATAGTGGGGGTTGTGGCTCTCTGATACCGTTATTTAGGGGTCGCGGCCTGAAAACTTTGGGAACCCCTGGCCTAGAGCAGTGGTTTAATTTAACCTGTGGCCTAGATCAGTGGTGTAATTGAACCTGTGGTTTAGTTTACCCTGTAGCATAGAGCAGTGGTTTAGTTGAACATGTGGCCTAGAGCAGTGGTTTAGTTTGTTTCGTTGGATGGAGATTAGCCTAAGCCTAGGAAGTTGCGAAGCATTTAGTTGGCTACAGGGAGGGTAATGGAAAAGGTGTTGCGTAGATGAGGAAACAACCCTGTCTACGGTATAATGGGAAAGACAGTGAAAAGTTTGGGTAGCTGGTATAACAGGGAGTTGAATGACATTGAAACAGCTTCAGCAACTTAGAACAAATGTTTGCTGAAGGGATAGCAAGGATAGAGAGGTCAGGGCTTCCTGCCTGGCAAGTTGAAAAGTGTGGTGTTTGCACTTTGGTTTATCCCATAAGCTGATGTGGCCGTTAACACGATATGAAGTGTGTCAAGATCAAAGGTGCAAACGTGTGAGAAATCAGTTAGTTCATATATCGGTAAAATGGCTAGGCGTTTCTCATTGTCTTAGCCACATGGTGTTGTGTATGGGAAATATATTCTCCAACTACTTTTACCGAGCTTAACAGAGGATGTGAAGTGGAGTAATATACCATAGTTAGTAACGTGATGCCTAATGCAGCTAGATGGAGGAAGTCCAAGATGGGCTTAGACCACTCTTAGACATCAAGGTGCAGCAGAGACAGGCAGTACCACTCTAAGCGCCCGCGTCCACCTGCCGCATATTTCTGGGCGCAAGCGTCTTTTGTCAATTGATCCCAATGGGGAGGGAGCGTATGCTGCCGCCTATAGGAAATGCGCTGCAGTCGGCTTCTTTTTATACATTTTATTAATATATTTTATAAATATATAAAATACTGTTTATATAAAACATTTTATACATTGCAAAGGTACTCGCAGTTGCACGAGGGTTTCGGACAGACAAACGCTAGGGTTTGAAAGCTCTGCATTGCTAATAAACATTTAAAATGTGTTTTATAAACTGGTCAACACTGTGGGCGGCCGGGTAGCGCAGTGGACTAAGCGTATGTCTACCACCGCAGAGACACTGGTATCGAATCCGGCTGTCAGCGGTGCCTCTGGCTTGGCCGGTCGTCATACTGACACAATTGGCAGAGTCAGCGGGAGGGAAGCCGGTGGGTGGTAATCTGGTCGTTGTAAACAGCGACTCCTACAGGTCGGTCAGGGCGCCTGCACAGCGACGGAAGGATCTGGAGGGAGGTAGTGTGACCTCCCACGCGTTACACTCACCCAGTGAGAGTCCGCGCTGGCAGGTGAAAAGAGGCTGCTGCCTGTCTCCACATGTATCGGAGGACGCATGTGATAGACTTCAGGGCTCCCTAGCAAGTGGGGGGCAAATGCACGCAACGACCAGGAAGGGGATGGGGAAATTGGCATAACGACTAAATTGGGATGGGAGAAAAATACAGAAAAATGGAGGAGAAAAAGTAGATAAAAAAAAAAAAATGGTCAACACTGCTCAAAACGACTTTATTTCCAGCTTTGGGTGCCTGATGCGCCTGCGCTGTGATAACCGGAATCGCCGGAAATAAAGCCGTGTTGAGCAGTGTTGACCAGTTTATAATATTGTTTTAAAATGTTTATTCGTTTATTGTGATACCATTGTGGGTATCTGTATTCAGAGGTGGCAACTTTCGAGGCACAGGGTGCAAGACCTGCCTATAGAGAGGAGAAGAGTACAGGTGAACTCAGTATGTGATGGGGCTGAGAGTACGGCTGTTAATTTAGCCCGTGAAGGAAAGAAAGGTGGGATGAGGGAGGTCTTCAGGCATGAGTTAAGCCAGTTAAGGGGAGGTAATCATCGGGAGATGCAGGTATATTTGGGAGGAAAGCTTGTTGTTCCACAGGAAATAATTAGCACTCGCTTGTGGCCAGACCTGGTCTAGTTTAGAGTTATTTTATAGAATTGATGGTGTCCTCTGAGGATTTAGTGGAGGATGCATATGGAAGGAAACGGCTTAGGTATGCTGACTTGTCAGCAAAAATTTAGCAGTGAGCATGGAAAGCAGAGGGTTCGTAGAACGATCAACCATGTTGCTTCTTGGAGAGTTGGGGATTTGTGGGCAGAGATTACAGCGGGCTGTGAAGGAGATGTAGGCGGAAGCAGTGAAAGGCACTCAGTGGATTTGGTCCAGGAGAAATGGTGTCGGATGCAAATGTATTATTTCTTTCTTTCATGTGATGTGGATGATATCGGAAATGCTGCTGAAATATAGGATGCCTGTAAGATAGGGCTCTAAACATGTAGCGTTGTTTATGTGCCGCTTTGATTAACGTTGATATCAGTTTCACTTGGCTGGACAGCTGAGTGGCTACAGTCAAGCCAACAGGGTTAGCTGTGCAGTAGCTTAGCCTGACAGAGACAGTGCGGTTGTCTGGACTAGTTAACAGGGTTAGCTAGTGCAGTAGCTTAGCCTGGCAGAGACAGTGATGTTGTCTGGACTAGTTAACAGGGTTAGCTAGTGCAGTAGCTTAGCCTGGCAGAGACAGTGCTGCTGTTGTCTGGACTAGTAAGCAGGGTTAGCTAGTGCAGTAGCTTAGCCTGGCAGACACAGTGCTGCTGTCTGGACTAGTAAACAGGGTTCACTAGTGCAGTAGCTTAGCCTGGCAGAGACAGTGCTGTTGTCTGGACTAGTAAACGGGGTTAGCTAGTGCAGTAGCTTAGCCTGGCAGAGACAGTGCTGTTGTCTGGACTAGTAAACAGGGTTAGCTAGTGCAGTAGGCTAGCTTAGCCTGGCAGAGACAGTGCTGCTGTTGTCTGGACTAATAAGCAGGGTTAGCTAGTGCAGTACAGTAGCTTAGCCTGGCAGAGACAGTGCTGCTGTTGTCTGGACTAGTAAGCAGGGTTAGCTAGTGCAGTAGGCTAGCTTAGCATGGCAGAGACAGTGCTGTTGTAGGTCTAGGATTACAGAACAAACTGGCTTTCTGAGGAGTCATTGACCCAACTCAATGAAACACTGTATGACCCACTGCCATACCAAAATTGTGGCATTGGACCTGGTTTTGTTAATTCAGAGTAAATGATACAGGTACTTGTGCTGACTGTGTTGATACAATCTTGAAAGCTTTCTTTAAACTTAGGGGGGTATTATTTTCTATAAAAACAGCAATACATACAGTTGTTGTGATGATACTATTAAAGGAACACGCCAACATTTTGGGAAACTAGCTTATCGTCTTCTCCAGAGAGAGAGACAAGAAGATAGATACCAGTTTCCTCTCTGTGGGTTCAGTAGAAAGCTATCTGGCTGCACGTTAGCCTAGCTTAGCACAATGAATGGAAGCGGACAGTGCCAGTTAGCCTTCGGGAGAGGTGTTAGTTGGACAATGCCTAGACTAACCGGCACTGTTCGCTTTCATTCATTGTGCTAAGCTAGGCTACCGTACAGCCAGATAGCTTTCTAGGAGGAAACTGGTATCTATCTTCCTGTCTCTCTCTAGAGAAGATGGTAAGCTCATTTCCCCAAATGTTCCTTTAATGGGTTTTCTTTGATATTGTTCCTTTATGAATCCACAGAAGACCAGGCGCCAAATTAAAATGAAAACTCAGCTAGTTTGTTGAATACAATTCTGTATCAATATTAATATTGCCATCACATGCCACTCTACATTAATTTCAGAGGTCTGCCAGTGAGAATGAAGTATGTCAATGGAGTTAATAATTAGATTGTTTGAAAGCTGCTAAAGGCTGTTTCCTGGTGGGTCTAGCCATACAGAAATTAAAATTGCAATGCTGGATTCCCACTGTTTCTTTGAAGACTTATCTTTAAAAATAGATGGAATGGCTTTGTTCCCACTGCTTAAAAGCTGATAGAAATTATGCAAATTTCATTGAGAATGTGACATTTTCAGTACCTGTGGTATTGACCCAAGGTCGATCCCATTAAAATGCAAATCTCACCAGAAGTTAAATGTGCCTGGAAAAGAAGTGAGTCCAACATATGGGGGTTCCCCTCAAAGTATCGCTCTTATGAAGAAAATGTACGGGAATGTGTGCAGCCGAGTTACATTAACCATTCCACTGCCGCACTGCCAAAGCGGTTAAACCTTTCACTGCGACAATTCACAGAATGTTAACCATTTCACTGCCACAAAACAGCCAGTTGTGTGATAGTAAAGGGTTAACCTTCTGCCGTGCGGCAGTGAAAGGGTTAACATCTGAATTTGAGCTCACTGCCTGCATCCTTTCATTGTTATGCTGAACGTTTCTTGTTGCAGTTAATTTGCAGTAACTGAATGCGCATTAAAAAGTCTGTGTTCATTGTGAGATCAAGCCCCTTGAATCCTGTCATTGTGTGCTAAACGACTTTGCTGTGACTAAATATAATTAAAAAAAATGTTGCTGCTTACTGTGATGGCATGATTTAATTCACTTGCATTGCATAGTGATTTGTACTGGTTTCCTTTTCACCTAAATTGGGAATGTGAATTCAGTTTATTTAGGTTGCTCACATCAGGCATTTAAAACAAAATCATACTTGAAGTATAGTCATATAGTCGATGATAAAGACAGCTTGTGTCATTATACGCTGCCACAGGCCACATAAGTGGATTTTGAAGGGTCCCTCCAGCACAGAGACACGTGGTAGATGGTTGAACCAGTCCACTTTATTGAAGATGGAATACGGTCATGGCAGAGGCTCTCTTCCGATGCGTGTGAGGATGGGTGATTTAACCTGTGTGCATCGATTGCTCAATGCACACAGGGTAAATCACCCGTCCTCATGTGCATTGTGGGAGGGCAGACCCAAGCTAGACCCAAGCCAGACCCAAGCTAGACCCAAGCTAGACCCAAGCTAGACCCAAGCCAGACCCAAGCCAGACACATGCCAGACCCAAGCCAGACCCAAGCCAGACCCAAGCCAGACCCAAGCCAGACCCAAGCTAGACCCAAGCTAGACCCAAGCTAGACCCAAGCTAGACTCAAGCCAGACCCAAGCTTGACCCAAGCCAGACCCACGCCAGACCCAAGCCAGACCCAAGCCAGACCCAAGCCAGACCCACGCCAGACCCAAGCCAGACCCAAGCTAGACCCAAGACAGGCACAAGCTAGACCCAAGCTAGACCCAAGCCAGACCCAAGCTAGACACAAGACAGACACAAGCTAGACCCAAGCTAGACCCAAGCCAGACCCACACCAGACCCAAGCCAGACCCAAGCTAGACCCAAGACAGACACAAGCTAGACCCAAGCCAGACCCAAGCTAGACCCAAGACAGACACAAGCTAGACCCAAGCTAGACCCAAGCTAGAACCAAGCCAGACCCAAGCCAGACCCAAGCCAGAACCAAGACAGAACCAAGCCACACCCAAGCCAGACCCAAGACAGACCCAAGCCAGATCCAAGCTAGACCCAAGCTAGACCCAAGCTAGACCCAAGCTAGACCCAAGACAGACCCAAGACAGACCCAAGACAGACCCAAGCCAGACCCAAGCCAGACCCAAGCTAGACCCAAGCTAGACCCAAGCCAGAACCAAGACAGACCCAAGCCAGACCCAAGCCAGACCCAAGCCAGACACAAGCCAGACCCAAGCCAGACCCAAGCCAGACCCAAGCTAGAACCAAGCTAGACCCAAGCCAGACCCAAGCCAGACCCAAGACAGACCCAAGACAGACCCAAGCCAGACCCAAGCTAGACCCAAGCTAGACCCAAGCTAGACCCAAGACAGACCCAAGACAGACCCAAGCCAGACCCAAGCTAGACCCAAGCTAGACCCAAGCTAGACCCAAGCCAGAACCAAGACAGACCCAAGCCAGACCCAAGCCAGACCCAAGCCAGACCCAAGCCAGACCCAAGCCAGAACCAAGCCAGAACCAAGCCAGACCCAAGCCAGACCCAAGACAGACCCAAGCCAGACCCAATCTAGACCCAAGCTAGACCCAAAGACAGACCCAAGCTACAGTAGACCCAAGCTAGACCACACCATACCCACACCATACAGATGAACATTTGCATTTTCCTCTGGGAATTAAGAGAACAATGGATCATAAGTATAATTACCATATAACCATAAAACTATTCAGCAGTGGGTATACCCACAGTACCTCCTATTAGTACACCACTAAATTAAAGTAATCAAATAATTAAATAAATCAACATGACATGAAAAATAATAATAATAATAATTCATGCTATACTGCACACTCTGTGTTATTGTGAGAGGATGCTACAGTACAGTAAGTGCCTACACCACTTCAGGCTGTACACTCTGTCTACGCTCTTAATAAAAAAGGGATGTTTCATCTCCACTCGTTTGAAGGTGGTCTCAGTCTAGCCGCTGCTTGTTCTGAAGTGTCCCCTCATCCTACTCCCCGTCCACAGGCTCCATCTACGAACCCATCAAACTCTCCATCCTCCACCGCGATGACGAGCCTCTGTGGGAGAAGCTGGACCGCCACTATGACGCAGGTGAGTCCTCCTCCTCCTCCTCCTCCTCCTGAACACGTTACACGCAGTATACAGTATATGCATGTATGTACTGTGTGTATGTATGTTTGTGTTAACACAATGTCTTTTGAATGTATTACTGGTATTCTTTAAATAATATGGATATTTTTGTATGTTTGATTTTACAAAACAGGGGAAGTTCTCGATAAGCCTCTAAGCTTCTAACTTCTCCTTCACAATATGGTTATGTATTTGAATTTTTTATTTTTTTTACTTTAGTTTAATAAATAAATACAAAATACAAATACAAATTACACCAGTCCTCAAACATCCACAGTGAGCTACCAGTGTGTCATAGAATGGACTTTAAAATACTGTTACTAGTCATTTAATATATATATATTAGGGATGTCCGATATTATCGGCCTACCGATATTATCGGCCGATATCGGCATTAAAATGTGATATCGGAAAATATTGTTATCGTTTAATTTTTTTTATTTTTATTTAATTGTTTTTAACATGTCTATAACCTTTATTTACCCAGGCAAGCAAGTAAGAACGAATTCTGATATTTTTTATTGCCAAAAGTATGCATAATGTTGTGTTAATTCCACAACAAGAGATATGTAATGTTAATTACCTGAAATTATTCCATTTTTTTGGGGGGGGGGGAACCCTGCATATATCGGTATCGGTAAAAAAGCCAATATCGAGCATCCCTAATATATATATATATATATATATATATATATATATATATATATATATATATATATATATATATATATATATATAAATAATTTAACGGGTCAGGTCCTAAATACATCTGAGTTGCTTCTACACTATGAAGCCTCTAGACCTCTCAGGGACTGGTCTGCCAACTGTTCCTAGGACCACAACAAAACATGGTGAAGCCGCATTATGCTACTATGCCACGTATAGCTGGAATACACTGCCAGAAGAACTTAGATCTGCCCTGATACCTATATTTAAAAAAAATAATAATTAGGGTTGCTAAGTGTCACTAAACATCCATCCATCCATCCATCCATCCATCCATCCATCCATCCATCCATCCATCCAACTGCTAGCTAGCACTGGAAGTAGAACCAATAAGCCAGACTTGGAACAATGGAGGGTTTTCTGCCAAACAGACCAATGTTCCAAGGAGATGGGAAAGAGGTTCATAGTGCAGATGGCAGGAGTGTGTCTCTTTGTCTCCCTGTGTGGCTGCTAGCTGGACTCCAACACCCTGCTAAGGCAGCTCAGAGAGCCAGCACGTCCCACAGACAGGGCTTTGTTCGGCTGCTGGCGTCACTGCTTTCTCTCAGGGATTGTTGGTAGAAACATTTATAAATTATAAATGAAATTATAATATAATTTAAGTTTTACAATAACTGAAGCCTTCAGTTGAGCGATCATGCATGTTCATTTTTAATGAATGAATTAATCAAGTAAAGAACACATTGATTGCTTGATTGATTGATTGATTGGTTGGTCAGTTGGTTGGTTCATTGGTCAATCAATCAATCAATCAATCAATCAGTTAATCAATTAAGCAGTCAGTTAGCTGATTACAACCAGGATTTTAAAACCACCTCACAGTACACACAGCCTTATTCAACTGTGAATGTATACAACACTCTAAAGCTTAGGCTACACTGTTTAGATCATGACATTTCAAAATATCACTCATCAGAAAACATTAAAGGCACTTTATTTTGTTTCTGGATGTGATTCTGAAGGATTCATATACACTGGTACCTGTCTGTGCCACAATGGAGATTTAATATTAAAAACAACATTCACATTAAGGAGCGTGCATGAAATAAGGATTCACACACAGACACATTGATGTTCCTTTAGTGTTGTTTAATCAGTGATATCTAATTTGGAAAATAATTACAATTATCATATAGTTTCTGCCTTCAGAAAGTATATCTGCCTTCAGATATACATATTCATATTGCATATTCTCTATATCAAGTTTCAAGTTTATTTGTCACATATAAGGTACATAATATACATTACAGTGAAAGGTTTGGTTCTGTATGAGCCTCCTGAGATTGTGCTTCATCAAGCAAAGGCCAAACACTATACAAAATATACAATATACAAAACTAGAGTAGAAAATGCAAAGAAAATGCAAATAACATACAAAAAGATGTATATAATAATGTATCCAAGTCCATTTTCACAAACCCAGGTCGAAGTTTCAGACTTGGCTTGCCATCTTCCAAAAATACTGACGTAATGTACGTGGTGTAAACCCTGTCCCTCAAATGCCCCCAACCCCATACACTTTATTTCCTTTGCCTGGGGTCCTGTGTAGCTAAATAGGTAGTGTCCTTGGCTTTCTAAGCATGGCACTAACACTGCGAGAGGTTCCATTCTCATTTCTCACTGGGGCCAATCGTATGGAAAAAGGTATGCAGTCATTCCACCACTGTGAAGCAATCTGTGTCCTAGTACTAGAAAAGCACAGTTGAACAATGCATTATTTCAGACATTAATTAATTCACGCATTCAATCATAACAAGTAAGCAAATGCAATGGCAACATGTGGGATACAATAGCATGAATGCGTGTGTCGTATTTAGATGCTGAAAGGTGTATGTTTGTGTTCTTATGCTGCACATTGATCATACGAGGAACATCCGTTGGTAGGTGCTGGGCTGAAAATACCATGTATATACACATAACATCACATATAATCTTATTTTTATTATACATTAAAACGGGACAAAAGTGTAGATTATTGTATGATGAAAAAACGACCAACGTAATAGTTAGATAGACAAACAACACAAACAACAACATACATGTTTTAGCACAAGCTCCCATAGTAATAACTGCAGCAGTATAATGTGCTTAAATTCATGTACTGTATCACAGACTTTTTCCGGTAACGCATTGAAAAGCAGTGCCAAGACGGTAGGAGGAGTCAAACGTGGGGATGCACCCTTTTCAACGCCAAGTCGGAGCCCCTAACGCAGGGGTGTCAAACTCATTTTCACAGAGGGCCACATGAGCATTATGGTTGCCCTCAAAGGGCCAAAGACCGTATAAATGTTAATGTAATGTAAAATAAATGTAGCTACTCATTTACATATTGTTAAACATGTTGTTTCTGTATTTATTACTTATTCAAGTTATACATATTGCATATGCATTTGCATAGATGTAAAAATATATGTTAGCTTATGTTATTTTAACAAATTATTTTAGTTTATCAGAACCCCATATTACTCCATTAATCAATGATCAAACCATTCAAGTAAATAACAAAGAAGAAGATCATCAAATACAAGCTATGACATTAAGTTTGTTCAAAACCTTTTTGTCACAGTCAAGAGGGGCAGAACTAACAACTGAGCTGCAAAGAACACGTGGGACAGATGTAGCAGATGTTACAAAAACAAATGGCTGCACACAACCTTGCAGAGGCCATACATCCAACTAATGCAATATAGTTTAATTAACTTTAATTAACAGATTGCAGAATGGGTACAGTACAGTACAGCTCAATACACACAATTGTTAAGGGGATGCAGACCAGAGAAAGACTTTCGACTTGTTTACATCAGGGTCCACCATTTTTTATTTGTAATGAAATTGCTATTATGTGTCTGCATGAACACACAACTGTAACTGTACTCAAAAATAACAAAATAATTATGTATTTATTTTATTCAATTGAGCGAGATGCTCAGTTCTGTTTCGTTAAGGGGCTCTGCTTGGCATCACCTACTGCACTCCCTCGCGTATGTGCACGCGTACTGAATAACATTCCACAAATATACCTTTAATACCAGTATTAGTCTGACCACACCCCTCATCAGCTTACCTTCATAAGCAGGTGTGTGGTCACCTGCTCTCCTCCTTCTCGCTTTCACCACAAGGAAGTGCCTTCGGTAGTACCCCACTTGACGTGTTTGTTAGTTGAAAAGAGTTGTGACTGGTTTACATTGTGCTTAATCTTTTCTTCTCTCACTTTGTTGTATAAGAAAAGGTTTGGGTCATAATGTATTCCGCAGAGAGTAGACCCGCTAGACCTACTCTTCACCACCGGTTCTCCATTCCCGCCTCCGTCGTGCGCTTCGGTGCTGGGCTGTTGCCACTCTCGTGGTTGCCGACCCAGCCCGGGAGACTGCCGGTGGATAGTTTTCCTCACCGACGAGCCGAGGGTTCGGTGCCGTCGCTCCGGCGATGGCCTGATCTCGACTCTGGTTCCTCTGGTTCTGGGGAATCGCCCGTTGATGAACGGGGGATTGTTTTGGAGCCGGAGGATTTGCGACGAAAACTTTTTGCGTCTGCTCGCTCGCGTCGCAAGATGGTGGCGTGCAGACGCGAACGGCCTGGGTTTGGGGAATTGCTGGAGACCAGCGAGGATGCGTCCGACTCTGGATTTCTGATGGAAACTGAGGACTTCATGGAGGAGGCGGACGGATTCTTGTATGATGGTCCCGTGGAGGAGAGTATCCCTCCTCCGGAGACCCCGGAGGGGGGAGAAATGGCTCCATGGGGCGCCTTGTTCGAGGATGTCGAGGAACCACCTTGGCCTCATCAGCAGGATGCCCTACTGTCGGCCGCATCGGATTGTGGCTCCTTGACCAGTCGCAGCCTGCTGTATGCGAGGGATGCGGGGTCGGTGGAGGAAGGTTCGCAGGGGGAACTGCGGGCCTTGTTTCCCGAACTCATGGCGGTAGCCGCCACCGCAAACGGTGTGCCGCTGCCATTGCCTGCACCTGTCCCTGATGACCTCATAGGCCATCCCTGGCAGCGTCCCCCAGTGAGAGGGGTGGACGTTGTCTACCCATTTTTCCCATCGATGGGGGCCTATGTTCGTCGGGGTCAGGCGGTGTCCAACATCATGGGACTAACTCCCGCCTACGTACCAGTTACGCGGGTGTCGGGGTTAGTCAAAGGTATGGGGGAGGGCGTGCCTCGGCTTGACAATCCGATGGCCGCGCTCCTCTGTCCGGATATGGTGTGGGAACCCCTATGCAAGCCGGTCCTCCAGGGGAAGTCGGCTAGGCGATTGGCTTATTGGGGTGACCAGTCATTCATCGCTGGTACACAATCGCTGGCTGCGGCGTCTAACATCGCCCACCTGGCTAGATTTGTATCGGGGATAATGACGGGCGGCACGGATCTGAACGAGGTAAAATGCGATCAGATCACCCAGGCTGCGGGAGCTGTCCTGCACCTTTCCCAGGTGCTGGCCATAGCCATGGGGAAAGTGTGCGCCCTGGCCACCCTGGGCCAGCGTCACCTTTGGCTGGAGCAGGCCCGTGTGCCAGAGAAGAAGAGAGCCCCTCTTCTGACGGCCGCCCTCTCCGACGCTGGCCTGTTCGGGAAGGCCCTGCAATTGATGACCTCAACATGCAGAGAAATGGCAGAGGAGAGATCCGTCCTTCAACCCCATTTTCCGCCTCCCGTCCTTGCCGGTGGGGGCAGAAGGCTTCCGCGACGTCGAGCTGTCTCCGTCGCCGCTACCACTGCCTCCGCCGCCGCTGCTGGCCCTGCCAAGAGGGCCAGGGGACGAAACGGCGCTTCGGCCACCGCCGGCCCATCCCAGACCGGAGAAGACGGTAGGGAACGTCGTGTCCAGCAGACTGTAACCTACCGTCCCTCCGGGGCTCCCCGGGGTGGCAAGACTCGAGCGGCGCGAGGTGGCAGACGCCGTTAGGAGTGACTTGTTCCCCTCTGTGTCCCCTCCCCTACACCCTTCCCGGCCCCTCTGTGATATTGTGCCTTACACTTTATTAGTTTTAATAAAAAAAGTTCCCCGACATAAGGGGGACTGTGTTTGGCCGAACAAACTGTGTGTTTCTTCATACAAATCATATGGTGGGGTTGTGTATATATGAATCTACCCTGTTTACGTTGGGGGGTGAGTTGTGTTGTGTTACGAGGTTAAGCAAGGTCTGCAACTTACACTCGGTAATAGGTTCTATTTAGCTTGATGCTCCACATGCAATTAGAACTGGTGTTATTTCATTGCTCTAACTAAGTATATGTGTTTTCACAATGCTGTGTTGTTAGTTGCAGTAATGCTCGTACGCACACTTTTCACGGCCTAGCCGTTACTCTCGTTCGGCGTTCTTTCCTATGTATGACATAGGCAACGGGTATGGGATTCACGCACAGGCGACTTGTGTTTTGTTGTAAACCCTTTTACACTTTTTGTGGGTAGCAGGCATTGTATTAGCTTATGCTATGCATTGCTTTCTACCGGAGGTTTTTCAAGATGGCTACGGTTGTGTTTCTGTGTGTAGGGATAAAGGGTGTGTTTTCGGGAGGGGGTGTCGAATAAACCCCTCCTTTTTCCCACTTGATTGGTTTAGAGGATTTTTGATCTTTTCTGCTGAGCCAGTCGGGGCCAAGCCAGTGCTTGACAGGGAGGGGGGGGGGGGGGGGGGGGGGGGGGGAAGGTGTTTCTGGGAGAGTCTGGTCTTACACTCTGATTAAAAGGAGTGACTGGATTAAAATCATGTGAAAAACAGGGTTTTTACTCCCAGCTGTGCAGTTGGGTCATACGGTGATGCCTTTTCTTTATTTTTTATAAAGAGTTGAATGTGTCTTGATGGATTGGAAATGAGGGTCCCTGATGGAAACAAGACTAACGTCTTTCTCAGGTCTGCCTCCCCTTATCTTTTTGTGTGTATTCCTGTACTGCAGTCTGTTGGGTACATTTTTTCATTCATTCATTCATGGAGTTGATTGCATCTCGCCCCTCTTGTCGTTTCCCTGGGCAGTTCAGACAATATTTCTTCAACCCTTTGTTACCTATTCCGCCTGGATCTTTTTTGTATTTTGGGCTGTAAAATTGTCAAAGAATGTCTGAGGAGTAAGTGATTTTGGCTTTTTTCCTTTGTTCATCAATACCTCAGATGTTCAACATACATGTATGTGTAAGAATGTGTAATAACTAAGGCTGTCAAAGTTAAAGCTTTATTAATGCATTAACCCACAATTATTTTAACGCCGCTATTTTTTAACCCAAGATTAATGTTAAATTTTTTTTTTTTTTTTTTTTTTTTTTTTTTTTACCAGAGCTCTTGGGGGGCCACATCAAATGACGTGGCGGGCCACATTTGGCCCGCGGGCCATGAGTTAGACACCTATGAACGACATCAATAACCATAACCACCCTTCCATTACTATTATTAAACAGTATAGACTCAGACCATCAGTTTGGGATCAATGGGCAAAATAATATTGATATATTATAATAAATGTTCCTCCATTCGAGAGATCTAACACACGTGTGTGTCAAAAATGCAGCAAATCAAGTTGTGTTGCTTTGATTTCTGACACGTTAGTAAAAAGACTAGTAGAGCATGTGATCAGAGGTTTGACATTTATTTGAAGGATAAACCCCTTGAGATATGCAATCTCGTTTTTGAGGGGGTCCTTAACATAAAATACAATAATACAATACATAACAAAACAAAACACAGGACAACAAAATGCACTTATACACTGACAGACGCGCTCCCAAGCTCACCCCCACAGTCCACACTGATTTTATTTTATTTTATTTTAAATCTTTATTTCGAACATGTAAATGAATACAAAAAAAATAAAATAACTAAACAAAATCAAAACATAACTCAAACAAAATAATAACTAAACAAAAGCAAAACATAACTCAATTTACATGTTCGAAAAGGAGTAGGAAGAAGTATACACTTATTTAATCCTACCCCTTTTCCACTACTCAAATGCGTGTACTAATTTAAAACTATAAAATATATATGCAAAAAAAATAAAAAAAAATATATATATGTAAAACATGAAAGAAATAAAATAAAAATGTAAACACCCGTGAATATCAAGTCCCTTCCTCATCCCTGTACCTTGTGAACATAATTTCCTTATACATCAGTTTGAATTGTCTCATGTTTGGACATTGCTTTAGCACCACATTCAGACTGTTCCACAGTTTCACTCCACATATTGAGATGCAGTGTCTTCTCATGGTAGTGCGTACATTTAGAACTTTAATTCATCCCAAGATGATCGTCAATATACATGTATATATGTTCCCATATAAGTGTACATAAAAAATAACAGTTTGATCTGTAAACATGTAAACCATAACACAGTAAATCAGATGCAATTAGTAACAAGTGCAAGTAGTTCTGAAGATGAGTAAACATAGATGTTTTAAATAACTGGTAAGAAGTGAGAGATCTGAGTGAACTAGGCAGTTCTCAAGAGGAGCACCATCTAAAAACGCAATCGACAAATGATTTGATATTTGCAACCAATTTCATCTAGTGTCAAACAGCATACTATAGGACTTCTTCTTATTTAACAAAAGTGTGTAGGCTATGTAGGCTATGTGTGCTAGCAGAGCTAGTCTCCAGTCGCGAGTCACGGTGCACAGGTGGTTTGTCCACCAAAAAAGCGCCAAAAGATAGTAAATAAACTAGCAGAGCCAGAACTGTTCAACTCCCCTGGAGCCACAGCCAGCAGAGAAGCCGGTTTACTTTCGCTTTTAAACCAGCTGCAGCCTGAGAACTGGAGTGTGAGGGGATGTAACACTAAAGATGGCGGCAACGACAAATAATTGCTGCAAAATAAACATATATATGTTGTTTAAATGTATATATATGTTTTTACTTATAACAAATTCGATAATTATCGATATCGAGTGATATGATAACATTATCATATCGTTATCGCAATATCATTTTTTGCCATATCGCCCAGCCCTAGTCCTAAAGATGAACCTTTTATCAAATGTGGATGGGTTCATGTGGATGAGTATGGACAGGCCTTGCTGTCAGTGAGTCCTGTGAGTCCTGTGGGTGAGTCTTGAACAGACCTTTGCTGTCACTGAGTCCTGTGAGAGAGGGTCAGCTGCCTGGGACTGGACACCATTGTTGCAGGTGATCGCACATTGCTCTATTGTGAGGAACACGGGGCAGGGTTTATGATTGTGTGTGTGTGTGCGTGTGCGTGTGTGAATATACCTGTGAGAGCCGACTCTCGACAAACTGCCTTCAATGTGAGGACATTTTGATAAACATGCTGATTATCGGGTTAGAGTTAGGTTTGGGCGTATAGTGTGTATAGTTACGGTCAGGGTTAGGTTTGGGCGTATAGCGTGTATAGTTACGGTCAGGGCTAGGCTTGGGCATATAGCGTGTATAGGTAGGGTCAGGGGCTAGGGAGTTCATGTCAACACAATGTCCTCAGAATAGGGGTGTAACGGTACACAAAAACCACAGTACGGTACGTACCTCGGTTTTGAAGTCGAGGTCCGTTATGGGTTTTCGGTACAGAGGGGGGAAAGTTTGGCTTTCCATGATGTTCCACTCAGGGGTGATGTAGTGTGCAGTGACTAATTGCACTTGTAGGGCTGTCGACGGATATTCTATATTGAAATGAATAATCGACTTCGGTTCGGTACGGTTGGTATGGGTACCTCAGAACCATAGTGAGTTCACTTGCGCTGCATGCTGGCACAATGCGCCTGTGTCTCTGTGTGTGTGTGTCAGTGCGCATGTGTGTCTGTGTGTGTATCTGCGTGCACTTAAAAACTGACTATAATTCAACTGGTCTACCTACCGTATGTGAACCTGATTCACCGCGAGCGTCGAACGTGGTCGTCGCCCCAATCCAGCCGACCCGGCCCTGACCCCGCAGCCGTTCGGAGAGAGAGGCCTCCGCCTGATTTATGAATTATTATGTTCATAACCGCCCCCGCGTGAATATTGTTCGCTATTAATCGTCGTGTTCCGTGGCGGTTGGAAAGAGTGCTCGTCCGAATTCCAGCGGGGGGGAACAAGACCCACCGGTCAATATCCGCGTTGAGCTTCGGAGGCGGGCGGGCGGGCGGGGAGGCAGAGGTTGTGGTGTGTGGGTGGTACGGTGTGTGGGTGAGTCAGACGACGGCATTCCCCTTGTTCTGTGGTGAGTTGCTGCCAGTCGCTGGCGGCAGCAGAGACGTTATAATGAGGTGGTATTACTGTACATGGCTGTGTGTGGATGGCAGTTAATTCTCCCTCGTCCACATGAGGATGATGGGACGGCTACTACCCCTCCTCCCGCACAGCTCATCAGCTATATCTATCTCTCGCTCTCTCTCCCCCTGCGTCCCTCTTCGTCTCCCGCTCTTTTTCTTTCCCCCCCTCTCTTTCCCTCCTTTTCTCTAATCTATCTTCCCTGCCTCTCCCTCTCTCTCAGTCCATTGATCCCTGTCTCTCTATCCGTCTTTCTATCTCTCTCTCTCTCTCTCTCTCTCTCTCTCTCTCTCTCTCTCTCTCTCTCTCTCTCTCTCTCTCCTTTCCCCTCTCTCTCTCCTCTCCCTGTCCCTCCCTCCCTGTGGTTTCTTATTAATGTGGCAATGTGTTCACACTCCATTGACTTGCACTGCTTCCTGATAATACCAGAGGCAGAAGGGCCACTATCAGCCTTATGTCTGCCTCACACTGATTAAGGAGTGTGGGAAAACAAGTTTAAATGTTTTATTTATTTATTCATTAATTCATTTGTTTATTTATTTATTGTTGAGGGGGAGGTTTTCTCTAAGCTATGTTATTTCTGTTCTTGTTTTTTCTCTGTTTCATTCTGACACTCAGACTTCAGTGCCATTATCCCCTGATCTATGAAGGTTACTTGTCTCTCACAGTTCATTGGGTTGTTCTATTTTCTCTCTCTCTCTCTCTATATATCTCACCATACATCCATCTCCTCATCTTCTATATGTCACACTATCTCCATCCATATCATCATATGTGTCTGTCTGTATGTCTGTCTGTCTGTCTGTCTGTCTGTCTGTCTGTCTGTCTGTCTGTCTGTCTGTCTGTCTGTCTGTCTGTATGTCTGTCTGTCTGTATGTCTATCTGTCTATCTGTCTGTCTGTATGTATGTATGTCTGTCTGTCTGTCTGTCTGTCTGTCTGTCTGTCTGTCTGTCTGTCTGTCTGTCTGTCTGTCTGTCTGTCTGTCTGTCTGTCTGTCTGTCTGTCTGTCTGTCTATCTAGAGACAGAGAGGACATGGAGAGACAGAGAGGACAGGGAGAGACAGAGAGGATATGGAGAGACAGATAGGACAGGGAGAGACAGGGAGAGACAGAGAGGACAGGGAGAGACATAGAGGACAGGGAAAGATAGAGAGGACAGGGAGAGACAGAGAGAGATAGAGAGAGACAGAGAGGACAGGGAGAGACAGAGAGGACAGAGAGGACAGGGAGAGACAGAGAGGACAGGGACAGGCAACACTGGCTACTATCTATGTGTCTGTCTGTCTGTTAATCAGTTTTTTTGTCTATCTATCTATCTATCTATCTATCTATCTATCTATCTATCTATCTATCTATCTATCTATCTATCTATCTATCTATCTATCTATCTATCTATCTATCTATCTATCTATCTATCTATCTATCTATCTATCTATCTATCTATCTATCTATCCATCTCCTCATCTTCTATATGTCACACTATCTCCATCCATATCATCATATGTGTCTGTCTGTCTGTATGTCTGTCTGTCTGTCTGTCTGTCTGTCTGTCTGTCTGTCTGTATGTCTGTCTGTCTGTATGTCTATCTGTCTATCTGTCTGTCTGTATGTATGTATGTCTGTCTGTCTGTCTGTCTGTCTGTCTGTCTGTCTGTCTGTCTGTCTGTCTGTCTGTCTGTCTGTCTGTCTGTCTGTCTGTCTGTCTGTCTGTCTGTCTATCTAGAGACAGAGAGGACATGGAGAGACAGAGAGGACAGGGAGAGACAGAGAGGATATGGAGAGACAGATAGGACAGGGAGAGACAGGGAGAGACAGAGAGGACAGGGAGAGACATAGAGGACAGGGAAAGATAGAGAGGACAGGGAGAGACAGAGAGAGATAGAGAGAGACAGAGAGGACAGGGAGAGACAGAGAGGACAGAGAGGACAGGGAGAGACAGAGAGGACAGGGACAGGCAACACTGGCTACTATCTATGTGTCTGTCTGTCTGTTAATCAGTTTTTTTGTCTATCTATCTATCTATCTATCTATCTATCTATCTATCTATCTATCTATCTATCTATCTATCTATCTATCTATCTATCTATCTATCTATCTATCTATCTATCTATCTATCTATCTATCTATCTATCTATCTATCTATCTATCTATCTATCTATCTATCTATCTATCTATCTATCTATCTATCTATCTATCTATCTATCTATATATATACACAGTATCTCTCTATCTATATCTATATATCTCACCATCCATCAACATCCTCATATTATATCTATATATGTCACACTCTCCATCCATATCATATTATCTATTGTATCTATATATTGCTCTATCTCTCTCTCTATATATATCTCTCTATATCTCTCTGTATCTCTCTCTATATATATCTATCTCTCTCTCTCCATCTCTCTCTCCATCTCCCTATCTCTCCATCTCTCTATCTCTCTCTCTATCTCTCTCTATCTCTCTCTCTCTCTCTCTCTCTCTCTCTCTCTCTCTCTCTCTCTCTCTCTCTCTCTCTCTCTCTCTCTCTCTCTCTCTCTCTCTCTCTCTTTCTCTCTCTCCCTCTCTCTCCCTCCCTCTGCGCTCCCTGTCGGTGCAGGGAAATGGTCCATTATAAGGAGCAGACCGCGTGTGTCTGAGACATTAGCTGTTGATTTAGTGCTACATTAGTTTGATTGATGAGAAGCGAGGAACTCCCAACAACACTTGATTTGCATCAAGAGACTCTGCCCTGATATGTTCTGCTCTGTTATGTTTTGTTCTGTTCTGCTCTGCTCTGCTCTGTTCTGTTCTGTTCTGTTCTGATCTGTTCTGCTCTGTTCTGTTCTGCTCTGTTATGTTCTGTTCTGTTCTGCTCTGTTTTGCTCTGTTCTGTTCTGTTCTGTTCTGTTCTGTTCTGTTCTGCTCTGTTCTGCTCTGTTCTGTTCTGCTCTGTTCTGTTCTGCTCTGTTCTGCTCTGTTCTGCTCTGTTCTGCTCTGTTCTGCTCTGTTCTGGTCTGTTCTGTTATGTTCTGTTCTGCTATGTTCTGCTCTGTTCTGTTATGTGCTGTTATGTTATGTTCTGCTCTGTTATGTTATGTTCTGTTCTGCTCTGTTATGTTATGTTCTGCTCTGTTCTGCTCTGTTCTGTTATGTTCTGTTCTGCTCTGTTCTGTTATGTTCTGTTATGTTCTGTTATGTTCTGTTCTGCTCTGTTATGTTATGTTCTGCTCTGTTCTGCTCTGTTCTGCTCTGTTATGTTTTGCTCTGTTCTGCTCTGGTCTGATCTGCTATGTTCTGTTCTGTTCTGCTCTGTTCTGTTCTGCTCTGTTCTACTCTGCTTTGTTCTGCTCTGTTCTGTACTGATATGTTCTGTTCTGATCTGTTCTGTTCTGATCTGTTCTGTACTGATATGTTCTGTTCTGCTCTGCTCTGCTCTGATCTGATCTGATCTGATCTGTTCTGTTCTGTTCTGTTCTGCTCTGCTCTGCTCTGCTCTGTTCTGCTCTGTTCTGTTATGTTCTGCTCTGCTCTGTTCTGCTCTGCTCTGTTTTGTTCTGTTCTGCTGGTATATCAGGCTACAATCCTGCTGGCTGGTATATCAGGCTACAATCCTGCTGGCTCGCTGGTATATTAGACTACAATCATGCTGGCTGGCTGGTATACCAGGCTACAGTCCTGCTGGCTGGCTGGTATACCAGGCTAAACTCAGGTAGCAGTAGCAATCAAAGCAAAGCAACTTGATTGTCTGCATTTATCACATGGTCGAAGGGTGTTCACGCTCTATACTGGAGGAAGAATGTATTTACATGTCGTGTCCCCTGACCCCTAAACGACATGGTTTAAATGTATAGCATTATTGTTCATTGAAAATAATGACCATCATTACTCTGTTGTTCCATCGACGGGGCACCGGTTGAGAGAGTGAACAGTTTCAAGTACCTCGGAGCCCACATATCCAAGGATTTGACATGGACCACACACATTGACAGTGTTGTGAAGAAGGCACGACAACGCCTCTACTTCCTCAGGCGCCTAAGGAAGTTCCAAGTCAGTCAGAAGATCCTTAGGAACTTCTACTCATGTACAATAGAGATCATCCTGACTGGCAACATCACCTCCTGGTTTGGGAATAGCACTGCACAAGACCGTAGCAGACTACAGAGAGTGACACGTTCAGCCGAACGCACAATTGGAGGGGGGCTTCCCACCCTCCAGAACATTTACAACAAGCGGTGCAGGGGGAAGGCTAAGAGAATCATCAAGGACTCCAGCCACCCAAACAACTGCCTCTTTGAACTGCTGCGGTCAGGCAAGCGATACCGGAGTCTTAAGGCGAGCACAGAAAGACTCAGAAGAAGCCTATCCCCAGGCCATCAGGCTGCTAAACGAACAATAAACACTATGCAACAACCATCAAATGCACACAGCACACACACCCACACGCACACACTTAAACAAAACAACACACTGCAGCACCCACTCTCCACACTTTAGATCACACAAACACACTTTATATTTATTGATAAAGGATTTGCACTACAACTCGTACACCTACTGTAAATTGTACCTAAATTGCACCTCATCCCATTTATGCCTTGCACTATATAGTATTGTATATTAGTACACTGCATAGTATTGTATATTATATGGTAACTCAGTTACGTCTATTCTGCATCGAACATTGTACATATGTCTATACTGAACACTGTGACCTTTTTTTACTTCTAATTTACATGCTATACTATGTTATTTTATTTCATACTTATCTTGTCTTGCACAGTCTCTGGAGCGTAACAGTAAGAAGCATTTTGTATAAAAGTATTCTGTACTTCTGTATGACAACTATTAAAGAAACTTGAACCATAGCGTTAGATATATAATGTTAAGTACTTGGAATCCGTGATGTACTGGCAGTGAGAAGGTGTTAAGAGGAACGCATCACCGGGGCACGCTGACACAGTTGATGCCTTTATTATAATAATATGAATAATGAATTTCCCCAAGGGGATCAATAAAGGAATATCTTATTAGCAAGTTCTACACTCTATAGTCATAGTAGATGCGCTCCAAAAACACTGTAATTGACTAACGTGTTGACTAGGGCTGCAGCTATCGATCACTTTAGTAATCCAGTATTCTACCCGTTATTCCATCGATTAACCGAGTGATCTGATGAGGAATAACTTTAACTTTAGAGAGCAATAGTAAATATGCAAAAGAGAAAATAAGACCATTGTATTATTTATAATAGCATTTAATTTTCTATGGTTATTTGCTTAGACTTAGATAACGTAGATACACGGGTGTAAAGTACTTGAGTAATTGTACTTTGTTACAATACTTTGTTTGTGGATTTGTACTTTACTCAAGTATTATTAGGTTTGTATACTTGTACTTTTACTCCTTACATTTAAAATGCAGACCTACAAAGTACAAATATTGTGGGTCCAACCATTTTAATTAGTATATTTGTTTCTCTGGCCGAACTAACGTTAACGTTATTAATCCTGCGGCCGCACTTTATTTAAAAACAGCCAATCAAATCCTCATCAATGGAAAATGAACCCGCCCATACCCATGCTGATTGGTCCTTGTGCAAGACTAGAAAGCGGGGATCTTTGATCTGCTATCAGAAGAATAGACCGTCAGAGTGACGAGCTACAGATGATGGTCACACACGATAGTACGAGTGATGAAGAGGACGAAACGGAGCATTTCATTGCCCCGGAATAAAAAAAATTACTTTTACTTTTTAGTACTTAAGTACATTTAAAAGTAGAAACTTTTAGACTTTTACTCAATTGTGTTTTTAGCCAGATACTCTGACTTTTACTTGAGTACGATTTTGAGACGGTACCCATACTTTCATTTAAGTATAATTTCTGGGTACCTTTTACTCCCCTGCGTAGATATCTTAACATAATAACTAGCCACCATATTGATGTACGTTCTTAACCAGCCATTAAACATGTTCCCATAATTAATGTACATTATTTACTAGCCATAACACTGTACTTGTTTTATGCCTATTCTTATGTCTGCACTTTCTACATTACACTACTTTTATTGTATTTGTATACCTATTACTTATGTGTGCATTTTATGCATTGCTTTTATTCTGTCAACTGTATGCTAATGTTATGCCTATGTTCAGTTTATGGTATTTGCTGTGAAGCACTTTGAGCTGCAATCCATGTATGAAAGGTGCTATATAAATACAGTTATTATTATTATTATTATTATTATTATTATTATTATTATTATTATTATTATTATTATTATTATTATTATTATTATTATTATTACATTCTACCTATAATCAGTATAGTCAACAGATTCGCCCTGCTCTCTAAATAGTGATACAGTAATATGCATCTGAAAAAACCCTATCGGTCGATGATGACTAGTCAACAGATTAGCCACGTATACAGTACATACTGTAGGGCATCTTCCCTTACAATGAAGACACGGCTTCTGTGCGCTCCGTACGCTGTGGAAAGGAGGCCTCCCTGTCTCCATTTCATAGAATATAATGAACTATGTTCCAGTGTAATGCTTCTGATCGCCTGGCCCCATTTCCACTGACTAATTGTACACCCACACACCCTCGGTGATGCAGGCGGCAGAGGATGGCCCCCCCTACCCTGGTTATTATGAGACTGATGTGATGAAGCTGTTTACACGCAGGGGCGTTCTCAGGGAATAAGCTTTAGCCCGACAGAGGAGGCCTGGTGAGGGATGATCACAGCCTGCACCCAAAGGCTCCATCCTCTCGCTGGTAACATGTGAAAGGCTGCTTATGTGAGACTGGAGGGGATGTGTGTGTGTGTGTGTGTGTGTGTGTGTGTGTGTGTCTATTAGTCTCATGCCTAGTGATAGACTCCCTGAGAGGTTTATTAAAGTTTCCTAATTCACCCCATCATCTCCCCACTGCCGAATCCGTCTCTTTGAATTGACCCAAACACGCACACACGCACGCACACACACACACCTACACACACACACCCACACACACACACACACACACACGCACACACATGCACAACACACACACACACACACGCACCACACACACACCTATACGCTATATCCCTTCCATATTTATCTCTATGTCCCTCTTTCTATATTTATCTCTATGTCCCTCTTTCTATATTTCTCTCTCCATCCATCTCTCTCTCTCTCTCTCTCTCTCTCTCTCTCTCTATCTCTCTATCTCTCTCTCTCTCTATCTCTCTCTCTCTCATCTCTCTCTCTCTCTCTCTCTCTCTCTCACACACACACACACGATGTGGCAGGATGTATATCCCCTGCAGTCGTCTCTGGCATAATGTAATGTGCTGGTGAAAAATTAACTGTTCCATTCAGAGAGATTAGTCATCGCCGAGGGGCCCTCTGGAGGAGAGAGGGTGTCAGAGAGAGAGAGAGAGAGGAGGGGGGGGGGGGGGGGGGGGTGAGAGAGATGGGGGGGAGGAGGGAGGGAGGGAGGGAGGGGGAGGGAGGGAGGATGGGAGGGGGGAGGGGGGAGGCAGGGAGGAGGGATGGTGGAGGAGTGTGGAGGGAGGAGTGTGTGTGTGTGAGGTGGGGGATAGGAGGGAGAGGGAGAGGAGATGGGAGAGGGAGAGGGAGTTATGGAGGGAGATATATAGGTCTGTCAGTGTGTGTGTGTGTGTGTGTGTGTGTGTGAGAGTGAGGGGGGAGAGAGGGGAAGGGGAGAGAGAGGGAGGTGATAGGTGAGTGTGTGTGATAGAGAGAGAGTATCTGTGTATGAGAGAGAGAGAAGAGAGAGAGGAGATTGATGGGGGAGTGATGTACTGAGAGAGAGGGAGAGGGCATGGGACGATATTAGATGAGAGAAAAGGAGGAAAAAGAGAGGGGGGGAAAGAAAAGAGCGGACGAGACGAAGAGGGACGGAGGAGGGGGAGAGAGAGCGAGAGATAGATATAGAGTGTGTGGTAGTGTGTGTGTGTGTGTGTGGTGTGTGTGTGTGTGTGTGTGTGTGTGTTGTGTGTGTGTGTGTGTGTGTGTGTGTGTGTGTAGTGTGTGTGTTGTGTGTGTTGTGTGTGTGTGTGTGTGTGTGTGTGTGTGTGTGTGTGTGTGTGTGTGTGTGTGTGTGTGTGTGTGTGTGTGTGTGTGTGTGCGCTGTGCGCACGCGTGTGTCAGATGGATGGTTCTCCTGGAGGCCTCTGTGGCAGCATATCATATGTTAATACATTCGATGCCGCTTGTTATCCACTGCCAGGCCCGCGCGGCTCTGCGTCGACTTAAAGGAACCGAGTCACTCGGTTCATCTTCACTCTCCGCCTGGATCCATAACGAATGCTCCGGTACGAGGAAGGCGACGCATTAAACGCCGACCTCATAAGTCGAGGTCTTGTCATTTTGAACAGAAAGCCCACAGAAGCGCCCGCCTGCGGTGAAGATGAACAGTGTGTTCCCTCCCCGGCCTGCGTTCACGTCCTCTTGTTACGGTGCATCAGGGGTGAGAGTCGATGGGGCATCAGGGGTGAGGGGCATCAGGGGCATGAGGGGTGAGGGGCATCAGGGGCGTGAGGGGTCGAGGGGCATCAGGGGTGAGAGGTCAATGGGCATCAGACAGGAGGATCGTAATGATCACAGGAGGATCATTATGTCGCGCATGGTTTTAAAAGCACCGCTGCTATAGGGAGGTGTAGTGGTTACGTCATTGATGTTTCCGGCCGGTCCACCATCTTGAAAACGCAATGTATTTTCCCATTGCCCATAGACCGCGCTGGTGGCTACGAGACCTCCCTGGTGGCTACGAGACCGCGCTGGTGGCTACGAGACCACCCTGGTGGCTACGAGACCGCGCTGGTGGCTACTAGACCTCCCTGGTGGCTATGAGACCGCCCTGGTGGCTACGAGACCGCCCTGGTGGCTACGAGACCGCCACGGTGACTACGAGACCGCCCTGGTGGCTACGAGACCGCCCCCGGTGACTACTAGACTGCCCTGGTGGCTACGAGACCGCCCTGGTGACTACTAGACATCCCTGGTGGCTACGAGACCACAACATAAAAAATATATTATAAAGATTTTTTTTAACTTTTTTATTTAGATTATAATCGATTCTAACATTTTAATATCGATGCAGTTGAATCGTCACATTAGAATCGATGCATTTTGATTAATCAATGCATTGTTACACCCCTAGTAACTATCAGCTCTATCTTAAATGTTTCAAAAATGTTCAGTTGCTATTGCATGCACTCATCTGTGTTTCACTACACACATGAGTGCATGCTTACCAACTGTCCATCTGCCACACTACTATCACCGACATCTAAGAAGGGAGATCCCCCCTTGAATTGGCCCTTCTAAGGTTTCTCTTCCTCCACATTGCCATGTGGTGCATTTTTCCCTATTGTTAGGTTTTAGTGAGTTTTTCCTTACCTTCGAGTGGGGTATGTCTGGGAGTGCTTGCATTCATTCATTTATTTTGCATTTATTTTAAATTTGTTGGACCTCATGGTGTCCTTGTTCTGTTCTTGATTATCGTAATGTTTCTTCTTGACTTGTTTAAAGAAGAGGTGTCCGGCCCATGGGCCTTACAAATAAATTTGATTTGATTTACTACTACTGTCATCACTATTACCATTATTACTTGCACTTTGTTTTATGTTCTATTATTATTACTACCTATCATACCTGTACCCCCCCCCACACTCCCCAAGAGGATTCATACAGGAACCAGTTAGGTTAGGGCTAACGTAAGGGTTCGGTTTATGAAACAAATACAGTTAGGTTAGGGTTAAGGCTAAGGTAAGTGTTAGGTTATATCTATCAATATTACGAGGTGGTGTTAGAAAACTCTGCCTTCTATCTATCGGGAGCAGATCCCCAGGTCCCCTAGTGTCAGAGTGAAATATGAAAGTGCGGTCGGTGTGCAGTAAGTGATGTAAGTGTTATATTTATACAACGGCATGCAAATTCTCGATTCTGATTGGCCATTTCACACGTCTTTATTGGCAACAATCCACGGTCCTGGGCTCAGGACCCCGCCCACAACCGAATCACATAACCCTCCCCCCGGCTTCACTCCCGGGAGAAAACAAGATCGCGGACAAGCAAATGGTTATGTTGAAAGCACCATAACGACTAAATATGAAGCGATTCTGTCAAGGGGAATGTGTTAGTGCTTTAAACAATTGTTGGATGATGTAATTGATGGGTCTTGAGTCAATCTAGAACAAAAGAAAAATCGCGGTTTTGATTGATAGATTAATTGATTGATTTAAATTTTCTACTTCCTTCTTTCTACTGACTGCAGCGTTCTCTCTCACACTGTCCGACGCTCGGCGTACCCACAAACACACACACACACAT
>NC_140166.1:69309935-69331860 GCF_963971535.1 Notolepis coatsorum | reverse complement strand
GTAATGTGCTGGTGAAAAATTAACTGTTCCATTCAGAGAGATTAGTCATCGCCGAGGGGCCCTCTGGAGGAGAGAGGGTGTCAGAGAGAGAGAGAGAGAGGGGGGGGGGGGGGGTGAGAGAGATGGGGGGGAGGGAGGGAGGGAGGGAGGGAGGGAGGGAGGGAGGGATGGGATGGGGGAGGGAGGCAGGGCGGAGTGTGTGTGTGTGTGTGTGTGTGTGTGTGGGGGGGATATAGAGATGGAGAGGGAGAGAGATGGAGAGGAGATATATAGGTCTCTGTCAGTGTGTGTGTGTGTGTGTGTGTGTGTGTGAGAGAGATAGGGGGAGAGAGGGATAGGGAGAGATATAGGTGTGTGTGTGTGATAGAGAGAGAGTATCTGTGTATGAGAGAGAGAGAAAGAGAGAGAGAGATAGATGGGGAGTGATGTACTGAGAGAGAGGAGAGGCATGGACGATAGATGAGAGAAAAGGAGGAAAAGAGAGGGGGGGAAAGAAAAAGAGCGGGAGACGAAGAGGGACGGAGGGGGAGAGAGAGCGAGAGATAGATATAGCTGTGTGTGTGTGTGTGTGTGTGTGTGTGTGTGTGTTGTGTGTGTGTGTGTGTGTGTGTGTGTGTGTGTGTGTGTGTGTGTGTGTGTGTGTGTGTGTGTGTGTGTGTGTGTGTGTGTGTTGTGTGTGTGTGTGTGTGTGTGTGTGTGTGTGTGTGTGTGTGTGTGTGTGTGTGCGCGTGCGCACGCGTGTGTCAGATGGATGGTTCTCCTGGAGCCTCTGTGGCAGCATATCATATGTTAATACATTCGATGCCGCTTGTTATCCACTGCCAGGCCGCGCGGCTCTGCGTCGACTTAAAGAACCGAGTCACTCGGTTCATCTTCACTCTCCGCCTGGATCCATAACGAATGCTCCGGTACGAGGAAGGCGACGCATTAAACGCCGACCTCATAAGTCGAGGTCTTGTCATTTTGAACAGAAAGCCCACAGAAGCGCCCGCCTGCGGTGAGATGAACAGTGTGTTCCCTCCCCGCCTGCGTTCACGTCCTCTTGTTACGGTGCATCAGGGGTGAGAGGTCGATGGGGCATCAGGGGTGAGGGGCATCAGGGGCATGAGGGGTGAGGGGCATCAGGGGCGTGAGGGGTCGAGGGGCATCAGGGGTGAGAGGTCAATGGGCATCAGACAGGAGGATCGTAATGATCACAGGAGGATCATTATGTCGCGCATGGTTTTTAAAAGCACCGCTGCTATAGGGAGGTGTAGTGGTTACGTCATTGATGTTTCCGGCCGGTCC
This sequence comes from Notolepis coatsorum, assembly GCF_963971535.1. Lineage (NCBI taxonomy): Eukaryota > Metazoa > Chordata > Actinopteri > Aulopiformes > Paralepididae > Notolepis > Notolepis coatsorum. The sequence goes on along the minus strand of NC_140166.1, from coordinate 69,330,573 downwards.
ACCATCTTGAAACGCAATGTATTTTCCCATTGCCCATAGACCGCGCTGGTGGCTACGAGACCTCCCTGGTGGCTACGAGACCGCGCTGGTGGCTACGAGACCACCCTGGTGGCTACGAGACCGCGCTGGTGGCTACTAGACCTCCCTGGTGGCTATGAGACCGCCCTGGTGGCTACGAGACCGCCCTGGTGGCTACGAAGACCGCCCCGGTGACTACGAGACCGCCCTGGTGGCTACGAGACCGCCCGGTGACTACTAGACTGCCCTGGTGGCTACGAGACCGCCCTGGTGACTACTAGACATCCCTGGTGGCTACGAGACCACAACATAAAAAATATATATAAAGATTTTTTTAAATTTTTTATTTAGATTATAATCGATTCTAACATTTTAATATCGATGCAGTTGAATCGTCACATTAGAATCGATGCATTTTGATTAATCAATGCATTGTTACACCCCTAGTAACTATCAGCTCTATCTTAAATGTTTCAAAATGTTCAGTTGCTATTGCATGCACTCATCTGTGTTTCACTACACACATGAGTGCATGCTTACCAACTGTCCCATCTGCAACACTACTATCACCGACATCTAAGAAGGGAGATCCCCCCTTGAATTGCCCTTCTAAGGTTTCTCTCCTCCACATTGCCTGTGGTGCATTTTTCCCTATTGTTAGGTTTTAGTGAGTTTTTCCTTACCTTCGAGTGGGGTATGTCTGGGAGTGCTTGCATTCATTCATTTATTTTGCATTTATTTTAAATTTGTTGGACCTCATGGTGTCCTTGTTCTGTTCTTGATTTATCGTAATGTTTCTTCTTGACTTGTTTAAAGAAGAGGTGTCCGGCCCATGGGCCTTACAAATAAATTTGATTTGATTTACTACTACTGTCATCACTATTACCATTATTACTTGCACTTTGTTTTATGTTCTATTATTATTACTACCTATCATACCTGTACCCCCCCCCACACTCCCCAAGAGGATTCATACAGGAACCAGTTAGGTTAGGGCTAACGTAAGGGTTCGGTTTATAAACAAATACAGTTAGGTTAGGGTTAAGGCTAAGGTAAGTGTTAGGTTTATATCTATCAATATTACGAGGTGGTAAAAACTCTGCCTTCTATCTATGGGAGCAGATCCCCAGGTCCCCTAGTGTCAGAGTGAAATATGAAAGTGTCGGTGTGCAGTAGTGATGTAAGTGTTATATTTATACAACGGCATGCAAATTTCTCGATTCTGATTGGCCATTCACACGTCTTTATTGGCAACAATCCACGGTCCTGGGCTCAGGACCCGCCCACAACCGAATCACAATAACCTCCCCGGCTCACTCCGGGAGAAACAAGATCGCGGACAACAAATGGTTATGTTGAAAAGCACCATAACGACTAAATATGAAGCGATTCTGTCAAGGGGAATGTGTTAGTGCTTTAAACAATGTTGGATGATGTAATTGATGGGTCTTGAGTCAATCTAGAACAAAAGAAAAATCGCGGTTTGATTGATAGATTAATTGATTGATTTAAATTTCTACTTCCTCTTTCTACTGACTGCAGCGTTCTCTCTCACACTGTCCGACGCTGGCGTACCCACAAACACACACACACACATACACACACACACACACACACACACACACACACACATACACACACACACGCACGCACACACACACACACACTGTGACACACACACACCACACACACACACGCACACACACACACACACACACACACACTCCTGTCTGCAACAGCGGGGGAGTCAGACTGAGAGAGAAGGCAGCGCTGTTTTAAGTGAGCATGGTCTATTGAATTGATTGATTGGTTGATTGCTAATTTTATTACTGTACCCCTGGTTTCCAACTGGTTAAGTTTAGGCTAAAGAAATAAATAAAAAAAATAGGGCGAAGAAAAACGTTTTTTTTCCTATAGGGCAAAGAAAACGTTTTAATTTGTTTTACCTACTTTATATAGAAGCATCTAAGAATGAAGTTCTATGGAAAGTAGGTCTGCATTCCTTAACAATTGTGTGTATTGAGCCGTACTGTATTGTACCAATTCTGCATCTGGCAATACAATTTTCAATCAATCATTCCAATAATACACAGTTGGATGTGTTAGTTGGTTGGATGCACTTCAAGCTGCTTCACATGAGGCAACTTCTCTCAATCATTCCAATAATACACAGTTGGATGTGTTAGTTTGGTTGGATGCACTTCAAGCTGCTTCCACATGGAGGCAACTTGTCTTTTTTGTAGTTGTGGGAACAACTTTTTCTGGCGGATGGTTTTTTCAATAAATCTTCGATTAATGTGTGGTTTATTGTATAGAAATAAGGTTGGATGAATCTGGCAGTTGTATAAAAGCTTTACACCACGTGCAGTCGGGGTTTGTGACCAATAAACCATGCCTAGGGGGGTCTAACGACCCGCGCTGCGCCTCGGGCCTAACGACCACCCTAGGCATGGTTTATTGGTCACAACCACTCCTGCGTGTGATGTAATGCTTAAATATACACGCCCTGTGTGTCTCCTGGTTTTACACAGCTTGAGGACCAGACTATTATCTGACTCTCTTCTCTCTCTCTCTCTCTCATCTATATCTCCATCTCCTCTCCTCTCTGCCCCACACTCTCTATCTATCTATCTTACCCCTCTCTCTCTCTCTCTCTCTCTCTCTATCTCTCTCTCTCTCTCTCTCTCTCTCTCCCTCTATCTCTCTCTCTCTCTCTCTCTCTCTCTCTCTCTATCTCTCTCTCTCTCTCTCTCTCTCTCTCTCTCTCTATCTCTCTCTCCTCTCTCTCTCTCTCTCTCTCTATCTCTCTCTCGCTCTCTCTCTCTCTCTCTCTCTCTCTCTCTCTCTCTCTCTCTCTCTCTCTCTCTCTCTATCTCTCTCTCTCTCTCTCTCTCTCTCTCTCTCTCTCTCTCCTCTCTCTCTCTATCTCTCTCTCTATCTCTCTCTCTCTCTCTCTCTCTCTCTCTCTCTCTCTCTCTCTCTCTCTCTCTCTCTCTCTCTCTCTCTCTCTCTCTCTCTAGTGAAGACAACCATTCTGAACTTCCAGAGCCCGACCACGGGCCTGTTTCCAGTGAAGACGTCCTCGACCTGCAAGGAGGCAAGGTCCGGGACTCACTCTACTGTGCTGCTGGGTCCTGGGCCCTGGCTCTGGCCTATAGGTCGGTGCTGTTTAGTTGATTGATTGATTGATTGATTGATTGATTGATTGATTGATTGATTGAACATTTTATTAACAGATTGCAGAATGGGTACAATACAGTACGGCTCTCCGCACTGCCATCAGCTTGGCTGGTCGTTCATACCAACACAATTGGCAGTGTTAGGGGTGGGGAAGCTGGTGGGTGGGGATCGGACATTGTGGACAGCGACTCATACAGGTCGGTTGGTGCGCCTGCGCAGTAGAATCAGAAGCGACGGGGGCGGCGTGTCCCTCCCACGCGTTACTCCTCGCCACTGAGAGATCGCGCTGTGCAGGTGGAAAGATGCGACGGCTGCTACCTCGAGTACCGGAGGGGACACGTGATGCAAGGCTTTTGTCCACATTGCAGCCGACCTGTGGGAGGCGTGGCCTAACAGCGTTCGAGACGGGAGGGTAGAATTGGACGATACAAAATTGGGATGGGAGAAAAAATAGAAAATGGGAGAAAAAGTAGATAAAAAAAAAAAAAAATAATGTAAAAGCTAGATGTGTTTCAATTTTGGTTAAATTATGGAATAGCCTTAGTGACGGGTTGAAGTTGTGTACTCTCAGGGGAGATTTAAAAAAGCCTTAAAGGATAAAATAATTCAGGAGTACAGTTTGAGTAAAAACATCAAACATTTGTTTTTCTTTCAAAAAATTATATCGTGCAGCATATTTTAAGTTTGTCTTTCAATCTTATATTCAAAATATATTTAGTTTTAAGAATTTGTAAGGGATAGGCAAAAATAAGCATGTGCTTCAGCCTATTCCTTTTTTCCGGTCGTTGATTTTGGATTTTGTGTGTGAGCTTGCCTTGAATATGTACATTTGTGATATTTTTTTTCTTTCTTTCTTTCTTTCTTTTGTAAGTAGTAGTAGTTTATTCAGTCATCATCTCACACAATACAATATACACCAGGGGTCAGCAACCTTTTTGACATGGAGTGCCTGTTTGAAATATAGTTGTAACTAGTGTGCCTCAACAATATTCCCATGCATCGTAATTTTTTTCTTCTCATAATCAGGTATTTTTAATGATAATCTTTACATTATTACATCATTATTGTTATTATTAACAATATTATTATGATGGTTGTATCAACCCTAAATCTGAGTTGGGGGGGGGGAATGCAATGCAGACAAACAGCTGCATACAGTGCGACCATTTCACTCACATTTGCCCATTCATTTTTGGACACATCACACACCATCGGTTTGTGTACTGTACGTGTGCTGTCATAGCTCCACCTACAGGCCTAATGGAGAACACCAGGAGAACACCAGGATGTGAATGGAGGGTGAATGTGAGGTATATCGTGTAAATAAGTTTTGATTGATCGCAAGACTACACTGTAAAAAAAAATTATAATAATAAGTTACCAGAACTTAAAAATATTGAGTTCAGTTACTGCGCATTAAGGTTTTCAGTTTTCAATCCATAATAAGTTAACAGAAAAATAAGTACACAACCACATTATTTCAACCTAATAAAACTATGTTTATTGTCATTGTTTTAAGAACACACGTTGACTTGGTAATACTCACATTTTTAGTAAAAAAAATGGCTTTTAACATGTGCAATGTTCAATGAAATAGAAAAATAAATAATAAAATTTGTTGATTAATCCCACTGGTCACAATGGTGACCGTAATAATGTTTTTGTTATAAGGCTCTGCAAATGTTACTGAATGATGTAGCAATGTATTTCCAGCTAAATTGAAATAATAAACAAATAAAGGGTCTCAATTAAATATGTGGTAGTAAAAAGAACCTGTGGGAGGATTTCAACAAGATAAATGCGACAACAGTGCAAAATATTTCACTATAATTTCAAAGCAAAAAAAAAAAAAAAAAAAATTATAATTATAATTTTTTTTTTTTACTGCTGCCCCCTGTGCCTATGCAAATGCCCCCGCGTGCCTATGCAGGCACGCGTGCCTAGGGTTGCCTACCCCTGATATACACCATAATTTAACAATATTTGATTTTACAGTGACTGAAAAGGACAGACTGAAGCATAATGCTTATATGCCTGTCCTATATTCTTAAGACCTCAAAACAGTATTCTAAAAGAAAATAGTAAAAAAACAGTATTATTCACCCTTGTAGTTTTCAAAAATAGCTTTACAAACCATTTTCTTAAAAACCAAAAGCGAATTACTCATTATTAACTGTATATCAGCATTGTTCCACAAGTTAACCCCAATAATATAAATACACCCCCTTTTAATCCCTCTCTTAGCTTTTTGAACAGTAAATTTACAAATATCTCTCAAATCATATTTTCTTTCATGTATTGAAAAGAACCGTTGCACCCCGTCCGGGAGTAACTTTGCTTTAGCTCTGTACATTATTTGCATAGTTTTATAATAAACCAAATCATTAATCATAAATCATTTTGTAAGTCCACACACAGGTGTGTTTGATTTGTCTGTAAACAAGACCGAAAAATAAACATCACTTGTTCATTCGTTCAACACAGCCTCTGTTCAGCCGCCTCTCTGTAAAGCTGTGATAGTGTGCAACGCATTGACAACAGTGGGGGTTCATGGCAAATCTCTACACCGCCTTGAACGCTTTCTAAAATGGTTCATGTCCCTGCTGTTTCCATTACCATCTGCACCTGTTCACTAGACCCAGCCTACAAGGTAGTTTCTATGGCAGCCGCGGGAAAACCCTTCCGACAAATAGGGGAGAGAGAGAGAGAGAGAGAGTGAGAGTTGTGTAGAGAGATGAGGAAGGAAAGGAGAGATGGAGGGAGACGGATAGAGAGATAGATAGAGATAGAGAGGGAATAGGATGATAGGATGATAGAGGAAGATGGAGATAAAGGGTGGGGGGGCATATGGAGAGAGAGAAAGAGAGAGAGAGAGAGAGAGAGAGAAAGAGAGCTATATTAGGAATGTGTAGCGGTGATCTGGCCAGCAGGAGCTTCCAGTCATCAGTCATGGCTTCCTTCCATTAGCACCGTCACTGGGATTTAATTAAGATGATCCTCATCTGACAGGCCAACCGTCACCATTACTTACTTCACACACCCGCCCCACTGGAGTTTGCCTGTGTGTCTGCATGCGTACATGTGTGTGTGTGTGATGTCTGTGGCTTTTACTTACTTAACACTGCGCCCCTGGGCAGAGTGGTGGGTGTGGTGTCTGTGACCTTTACTTACTTACTTAACACCGCGCCCCTGGGCAGAGTGGTGGGTGTGGTGTCTGTGACCTTTACTTACTTACTTAACACTGCGCCCCTGGGCAGAGTGGTGGGTGTGGTGTCTGTGGCCTTTACTTACTTACTTAACACTGCTCCCCTGGGCAGAGTGGTGGGTGTGGTGTCTGTGACCTTTACTTACTTACTTAACACCGCGCCCCTGGGCAGAGTGGTGGGTGTGGTGTCTGTGACCTTTACTTACTTACTTAACACCGCGCCCCTGGGCAGAGTGGTGGGTGTGGTGTCTGTGGCCTTTACTTACTTACTTAACACCGCGCCCCTGGGCAGAGTGGTGGGTGTGGTGTCTGTGACCTTTACTTACTTACTTAACACCGCGCCCCTGGGCAGAGTGGTGGGTGTGGTGTCTGTGACCTTTACTTACTTACTTAACACCGCGCCCCTGGGCAGAGTGGTGGGTGTGGTGTCTGTGGCCTTTACTTACTTACTTAACACTGCTCCCCTGGGCAGAGTGGTGGGTGTGGTGTCTGTGGCCTTTACTTACTTACTTAACACCGCGCCCCTGGGCAGAGTGGTGGGTGTGGGGTCTGTGGCCTTTACTTACTTACTTAACACTAGGGATGCACCGATCCGATATTGGTATCGGTATCGGCCGCCGATATCAGTAAAATAGCTGGATCGGGTATCGGAAAAAAAATATATATATAGGCCTATATCGGATTTTTATTTTTTATTTTATTTTATTTTATAATAAATCAAATAAGAAATAACCATTCAGTACATTTATATATATGTGTTAATTTGTTACATTTAGTTTCACTAAGTTAGAAGGGTAATGTTTTAAGTCAAGCCTGATGTTGCCTTGCACAAAAGAATGATCCCAGTCTCTTCCACACAGTGACAGTGAGGCATACAGTTTATTAATTGAATGAATGAAGTTTATTTTCTGTATTTGTTTACAACAAATCAAAAACATACTTGTGATCATTTACAATTCTTAAAAACCAAATATATTTTAATATATAAAAAAATAAACGTGGATAAAATATTTTTTTTTAAACTTTTTTTTTTGGGGGGGGGGGGGGAATTGGACAATGGGTATCGGATCGGTATCGGGACTGAACAAGTCGGATCGGTGCATCCCTACTTAACACTGCATGGTGGGTGTGGTGGCGGTGAGTGCGGGTCCCTTCCATACAACACAGCCCGCTATGGTGTGTGTGTGAATAACTCTAGCAGCTTGATGTGTGTTTGTCTGGAGTTGCACCATTCCTCCAATCACTTCCAAACTTCCAAAAAGAATTTCAGGGGTTTGGCCTTTGCATATAATGCTTGTATCATAGCGGTGAATAGACAGACCACTACTTAACACATTGGACGCCAACAACGTTGTAATTCGTTATTGCCCGCCATGCGTTGAACGCCAACAAGGTGATCATTCGTTGTTTGGATCAATATTAAATTTTTTCGCCCATGGCATTCATAATTCATCCAGCCTCCCTGCGGGACTGCAGCTGCATCCTGTCTGATATTGCAGCGCCTCAATACCGCCGCCTGGTGGATGATCGGGCGAGTTACACTCCACGCCAAACCGGAAGTGGCGCTGGTGCATCGAGGAAATCCCTCCGCCAGTAATATCTTGTTACGTGGGTCCAGACAAACACTCGAGTGCATCTGATCGCTTTTGAAACGCAATAATCTATATTATTTGGGCGTTTATTGCGTCATACAAACGGGAAATGGATCTAGCAGATCGACGTCAAATAATTGGAATATTTATGGGCAGCTACGTGGTGCAGTGGGCAAGGCGCTCACCACGAATACTGGAGACTGGGCTCGAACAGGTTCGCCTCCCTGTTCGAGCCCAGCGCTCCACATTGCTTTCAGTTTAGCTGGTCGTCCGCACTAATACACATTGGCAGTATTAGGGGGAGGGAAACTGATGGGTGGGGATCGGGCGTTGTGGACAGCGACTCCTACAGGTCGGTTGGTGCGCCTGCGCAGTAGAATCAGGAAGCGACGGGGGCGGGGCCCCAATGCCCAGACCCCTGACGCTGAAAGATCGAGCCGCGCAGGTGGAAAGATGCGACCGCTGTTACCTCGAGTATCGGAGGGGACTCGTGCTATGTATGACTTAGTCCACATTGCAGCTGGCTTGTGGGAGGCATGAAACAGCGTTCAAAGACAGGGGAGGGTTGAATTGGATGATACGAAAAATTGCGATGGGAGAAAAATAGAAAATGGGAGAAAAAGTGGATAAAAAAAAAAAAAAAATTGAATATTTTTCCTCCAGTCTCATCGGCGAACGGTAAGAGGAATATAACGTTATTTTCAGCCCGATTTATGGTTTATTCATTTCACTGCAAACACTCAACATATCAACCCATACTAAATAAAGCCGTTACTGACGATCAAGGAATTATAAACGACCCCCATCCCCCCTTTCCTCCACGCATGATGAAGCATAATGTATACCGATCATATACATTTGAATTTTTTTATATAGCATGTATAGGAAAGAAACGCCAATCGATAATCTATCATATGCGTTTGGGCCTATAACTCGCGTTTTTGGAATTACAGCAGAAAACCTTAAAAACATACTTATATTCTAGACGGTATTAACACAACAATGTATGAATGAAAAAATATAACGTTCCCACATCCGGAACGATAGATACCCGATGTTGAATGGGCCATAGTAATGTCAATATAGCTATAATATTTAAAAAGTGATAACCCTGCAAAGAAGGTAAACATCTCCATAGGCTTACAGCGGTGGCATACTGGACCCACTGATGGGTACAATGCACAGCGCCCAATGTGTTAATACAGGTAGCATAGTGGTTTGTTTATTTTCTTTAACTTTTTCTGAGGTTTCTGAAGCGTTAGTTTATACCCGTCCAATGCACAATTACTAATCAGAGGAGGCTTGTAAACGTTTCATTTGATTGTGTGATATTCCCACAACATTAGCTGTTATTACTCTGAAATGTTCAATTATTGCCGTAGTGGCTGAGCAATACTGGATATGATTTTGGCGGAACGAGACTTTGCCAACATGTACTTTCTGCTTACTGTTTGCTAATCCAAGAGACCAAATTAGTGGCCAGGCCTGTAGTCATTGGGAATTGACGAGGTGTTTTGGGAACAGGGACTACTGTAGACTTTTTCCAGAGAGATGGGAGCTCTTGGATGTCTCGTTATATTTGTGCTTGATTTTTTACCAAAAAAAGTCGAGGCCTGGAATTCCTTGAAAATAGACCACGTTTTAACAAGGTGCTTAAAAAGTCCTTGAAATTCAAATCGACCAGTCACATTGAAAGTTTTGTTAATAAAATTGTTCTGAATCAAGAAATATAAATGTTTTATTTAAAGTGTAACTAATTGTCGGAAATAGTTTTTAAGCCATAAATATTGGATACGATTTTTTTTTCTATAAAAAACATAATTTAAAAGTGAATTGTATCCTTTTAAATGCCATTTTAAAATGAAAAATAGTGCTTAGGAAAGTACTTGAAAGTCCTTGAATTGAATGTATACTGTATACTGTAGACCAGGGGTGTCAAACTCATTTTCACAGAGGGCCACATCAGCATTATGGTTGCCCTCAAAGGGCCAAATACCGTATAAATGTTAATGTAATGTAAAATAAATGTAGCTACTCATTTACATATTGTTAAACATGTTGTTTCTGTATTTATTACTTATTCAAGTTATACATATTGCATATGCATTTGCATAGATGTAAAAATATATGTTAGCGTATGTTATTTTAACAAATAATTTTAGTTTATCAGAACCCCATATTACTCCATTAATCAATGATCAAACCATTCAAGTAAATAGCAAAGAAGAAGATCATCAAATACAAGCTATGACATTAAGTTTGTTCAAAAACTTTTTGTCACAGTCAAGAGGGGCAGAACTAACAACTGAGCTGCAAAGAACACGTGGGACAGATGTAGCAGATGTTACAAAAACAAATGGCTGCACACAACCTTGCAGAGGCCATACATCCAACTAATGGAAGATAGTTTAATTAACTTTAATTAACAGATTGCAGAATGGGTACAGTACAGTACAGCTCAATACACACAATTGTTAAGGGGATGCAGACCAGAGAAAGACTTTCGACTTGTTTACATCAGGGTCCACCATTTTCAATTCGTAATGAAATTGCTATTATGTGTCTGCATGAACACACAACTGTAACTGTACTAAAAAATAACAAAATAAGGGTTGTCTCAGTTCACAACTATATTGGTCAAGTTTTGGGTGGGACTTGTTTGCGTCCCTACAGCTTCTTATTCTTTGAATTGAGCGAGATGCTCGGTTATGTCACACAGCCAGTTTGCATTCGACAGTTCAGACAATATTTCTTCAACCCTTTGTTACCTATTCCGCCTGGATCTTTTTTGTATTTTGGGTAAGTGCTTTTGGCTTTTTTCCTTTTGTTACTTCATCAATACCTCAGATGGTCAACATACATGTATGTGTAAGAATGTGTAATAACTAAGGCTGTCAAGGTTAAAGCTTTATTAATGCATTAACCCACAATTATTTTAACACCGCTATTTTTTAACCCAAGATTAATGTTAAAAAAAAAAGTTTTTTTTTGTTTTTTTTCAGCGCTCTTGGGGGGCCACATCTAATGACGTGGCGGGCCACATTTGGCCCGCGGGCCATGAGTTTGACACCTATGCTGTAGACCTTTTACAGAGAGATGAAGATGCCACTTGGCCTTGAAAACACAGTGTTTTTGAGCATTGATGTTGTCCAACCACAGGCTCTTTCTTTCTTGCATTCGTTTTTCATGAATATTCTCCGAACTTTGTCCCCCTTCACGACGAGCGCATCAGACGGATTACTTTGTGGAGCACTTTGAAACAAGCCTTTCATGGCAGATCAGAAGCCACGCAGCGGTGCCCTCTGCCCGTTTTGTGTTTTTGAAGTGGAAGGTCAACGTCTAAAAGGCGGTTTAATGGCTGTGCAATGCACACACTGTGCCACTCCAGTTAAATCAAGTTCTACTCCGGTGGCCTTTCGCTCCCCAGTCGATACCTGCCATCATTATCGCCATGACCTTTTGTCATATGCCCCGTAATCCGTCGGTCCCTCCGGATTTCTGCTGACATTCTATGCGGTTATTGCGACCAAAGTAGCTTGATTGTGTGCGTTGTATCTGGAAGAATGCAGTCCAAATCAGAGGCCAGAGTTGAGATGATCCGCTTGCTGCTGACAAGTGCAGTGAAGTAGGCTTCACAAGTTGAAAGGGGCCCTGGGTTTAGAAGGTTGTGATGTTTTTATGTGGTAAAAAGATTCTCTGATTGGGAAGCCGTTGCAAGCCTTTGCAGTATTTGAGAAAACCATTCATCATAAATTGCTCGAGGGAGTGTCAAATCAATCCTGGCCAACCAATATTGGACTGTCTCTAAAATAATAGTGTAGCACAATATATGCGAGTACAAAGATCTATCACAGTTATCATTATCTCCTGTATGTTCTTGGGCTATTTGTTTTGGCTGCAACTGCAAGCTACATCAGCCAATATACACAGTAGAGCAGTGAGGAGGACTGTGTGTACGCATACAACATTAATGTGTTATTGTATCAATTTGGGAAAGGCATTTGTAGTGGGCATTGTTGATATTGTGCTAGGCCTGTCTGATGTTGTAGTGGGCATTGTTGATATTGTGCTAGGCCTGTCTGATGTTGTAGTGGGCATTGTTGATATTGTGCTAGGCCTGTCTGGTGTTGTGGTGGGTCTATTTATTATTGTGCTAGACCTGTCTGATGTTGTGCTGGGCCTTCTTATTATTGTGCTAGGCCTGTCTGATGTTGTAGTGGGCATTGCTATTATTGTGCTAGGCCTGTCTGATGTTGTAGTGGGCATTGTTATTATTGTGCTAGGCTTGTCTGATGTTGTAGTGGGCATTGTTATTATTGTGCTAGGCCTGTCTGATGTTGTAGTGGGCATTGTTATTATTGTGCTAGGCCTGTCTGATGTTGTAGTGGGCATTGTTATTATTGTGCTAGGCCTGTCTGATGTTGTAGTGGGCATTGTTATTATTGTGCTAGGCCTGTCTGATGTTGTAGTGGGCATTGTTATTATTGTGCTAGGCCTGTCTGATGTTGTAGTGGGCATTGTTATTATTGTGCTAGGCCTGTCTGATGTTGTAGTGGGCATTGTTATTATTGTGCTAGGCCTGTCTGATGTTGTAGTGGGCATTGCTATTATTGTGCTAGGCATGTCTGATGTTGTAGTGGGCATTGCTGTTATTGTGCTAGGCCTGTCTGATGTTGTAGTGGGCATTGCTATTATTGTGCTAGGCCTGTCTGATGTTGTAGTGGGCATTGCTATTATTGTGCTAGGCCTGTCTGATGTTGTAGTGGGCATTGCTATTATTGTGCTAGGCCTGTCTGATGTTGTGCTGGGCAGCCACAAATAAACACATGTATGGGAAACGCTGGTTATAGAATGGTCTAAATGTTTTATGGTACATTTTGACCTATTCATCACTCGCTACTCATCTGCAACAGCCATGGTGGCTCATCCCAGCAGTGTGTGGAAGTGTCCTTGAGCAAGACACTTAACCCCTAACTGAGCAGGTTGGCACCCTACATGGTCGCCTCCAGTCGGTGTGTGAATGCCTGGGTGAATGGGTGAATGTTAGGTATACAGTCATTTGTAAAGCGCTTTGAATAAATAAATAAAAAAGCTATATAATATAAATGCAGTTCACTTACCGTTTACAATTTACATCGCATTATGTGGCTGCCTCGTTAAACATTGATGATGTGGTTATACATTGTCTTTTTTCTCTCTGTGTGTGTGTGTGTCTGTGTGTGTGTGTGTGTGTGTGTGTGTGTGTGCGTGTGCGTGTGCGTGCATGCGTGTCTCTCTCCAGACGCATCGATGATGACATGGGACGGACCCACGAGCTGGAACACTCTGCCATCAAGTGCATGAGGGGAATCCTCTACTGTTACATGAGGCAGGCAGACAAGGTGGGTCTACTCTGCGCACACAGTATCACAAGGGGAATCCTCTATTACCATTACTATGACTCATAATCGAACAAAGGAGCATTGGCCAAGAGGAAGTGATCAGATCAGAGAGAACATATACTGTAGGTCAGTCAAATTTAAAGTGTATGTTTAGTCTTTTGTTTCCTTCTGCAGGAAGTGTATTGTGAGAGAGGAAGTTGACAGTTAGCATGATGTCACAGATGTGTACAATATCTGCGGTTGCTATTTCACAGAGTCTCCGTCACGGTGTGTGCGACCGTGGTGGAAGCTGAATAACTTGGGAGGGAGGGAGGGAGGGAGGGAGGGAGGGAGGGAGGGAGGGAGGGAGGGAGGGAGGGAGGGAGGGAGGGAGTGAGTGAGTGAGTGAGTGAGTGAGTGAGTGAGTGAGTGAGTGAGTGAGTGAGTGAGTGAGTGAGTGAGTGAGTGAGTGAGTGAGTGAGTGAGTGAGTGAGTGAGTGAGTGAGTGAGTGAGTGAGTGAGTGAGTGAGTGAGTGAGTGAGTGAGTGAGTGAGTGAGTGAGTGAGTGAGTGAGTGAGTGAGTGAGTGAGTGAGTGAGTGAGTGAGTGAGTGAGTGAGTGAGTGAGTGAGTGAGTGAGTGAGTGAGTGAGTGAGTGAGTGAGTGAGTGAGTGAGTGAGTGAGTGAGTGAGTGAGTGAGTGAGTGAGTGAGTGAGTGAGTGAGTGAGTGAGTGAGTGAGTGAGTGAGTGAGTGAGTGAGTGAGTGAGTGAGTGAGTGAGTGAGTGAGTGAGTGAGTGAGTGAGTGAGTGAGTGAGTGAGTGAGTGAGTGAGTGAGTGAGTGAGTGAGTGACCACGTAATGTAATGTAGAGCAGGATAGGCAGACCAGCACGTTTCTATTTTTCCTCAATAAATATTATGGCAACAATATTTGAAACGGGTTCACCTGCCAAAAACGTCTGGGAAGCGTTAGACTGTGGGGGGGGGGGGGGGGGGGGGGGTGTGACAGTGGTTCAGGAGGTAGAGCAGTTGTATGGTAATCGGAAGGTTTGCGATTAAATTCCCGCTCCCCCAGGCATCGCGTCACCTCCACCGTCGGTGTGTGAATGGGTGAGTGAATGGGTGAGTGAATGTGAGGCATAAGTTGTAAAGCACTTTGGATGAAGGCGCTATATAAATGCACTCCATCTAGTCCATTTACAAACTATATAGCCAGCCCAGTGTTTCATAGGATACCACATGACGATGGTGGAGGAAAAACGGCCCATCAAACATCCTCTGAAGCTCAGGTTTACTGTCTGTCAAGAGCCACAGAAAGCTCTCCGTTCTGAGGCACGCTCTTGATTCATTGCAGTTGCACATGTTGTATAAGACTGTTCTCACCGGTGTTGTGGGAATCGTTCAGCCTGAATCCGCCCTCACATTATGGGCTTATTTCTGTCTCATAGTAGCAGCAGTCCTGGGTGTTGAGAGCACTAATGGGTCGGGATAGGGGCTACTTTGCTGTCTTTGTTCTCAGGATTAAACGCCCACCGGAGGGCAGAGAGTGCCTCTAAAATTAAATAGAAAATGTCACGGACAAAGTCGGTATTTATCGCTAGGATCTAATCGCAAACCTACATGGATGATTATATACCACACTGTTATGCAGAAATAATGGATTTCAGCTGTCTGTCTGGATCCCAGGGCATTGTTACTCTAGCAAGAAGCAACAAAGCACGTTGAGGTAAATGGATTTAGGATCAATCCTGTACAGTATTGTGTGTGCTGGCGTTCAACAACACCTCTCACACTCAGAACCTGTTCTGCGCTTCACATTATAATCATGGAGAATGGCGAATATATTAAGTGTTGAATGGATTTTTTTCTTTTTGGTGGCAAATGGAACATCATCCTCGCTCTATGGGAACTCTTGGGGCCATTATGGGCTGTGTTCTTCACCTGTAGTCTGCAGCTCAAGATCACTGTTTATAGACGTTTTCAGACTCCTTTGGCAATAGGCGCTGGGTTTCCTCATTGATTCTTAATTATCCTTATCGTTACCTTATCCTTAGGACACGTGTTATGTGTATTTTTTTTGTCCGCATAGTATGGGTGGGAATCACCAGAGGCCTCACGATACGATACTACCACGATACTTGAGTCACGATACGATAGTATTGCGATACTAAATATATTGCGATATGCTGAGTATTGCGCTATTAATATTGCGATTTATTACCTTTTTTCAACTGCAAAGTAAAACTGTGTCAACGTGTTTTATCTAATAAAATTAAGTTTTCAGTCTGTTCATCTCACTTCAATAATTTTTATTGCATAACGTGGTATTTTCTCAAGCAGACGGATGTCAACACTGTAATCTGTGTTGCATATACCTGACAAACTGAACTGTTTGTATTACAGTCATATTCCAACTTAACTGAATGCACATGTGCGTGTGTGTGTGGTAGGGGTGGACGGTATGGTCTAAAATTTATATCACGGTATAATTTGAAGCATAGACGGTAACGGTATATATCACGGTATCAGTGTTTCTGTTAGAATAATTTTTTTTGCCTGATAGGCAGGCTATATAAAGAATGACATCCTCGAGGCATGTAGATTTATAATATTTTAACTTAAAACTAGGCTACTTTTGCCCATTGCAAACAGCGGGGCTGGATTTTGCTAGAAGCATATGTAGCCGCAGAGCGAATTGAATTGAATAAGAATTGAGACAAAGGTGCCACTCATCCTCAGCTTTAAGAATTGACAATTGTGTCAACAAATTGACACATGTGTCAACAAATTGACACATGTGTCAACAAATTGACACACAAAATGCTTAGAGACGATGGGGGTCAGAACGGCGCAAGGGTGGGGGGGCGCTGTTTGACGGGCCTGTGACCAGACCTGAAAGAGCCACTGGCTCTGCGGCTCTGCAGCTGCATGCTATTCGCAAATCCACTGCTGCACGCCTTCCTCCTGGCTCCCGCTGCTGCCGTCGTTATCATAACACTACACACATATCGTAATGTTTACAGCAAACTGTAGTTGATCACCAGGTATGTTTTATTAACGTAGAATAATTCATATAAGAAAAACGATAGGGAAATATCTTACCTTTCTCCACTGGTTAAAAATGCCAGGAACTGAAATTGAAACTTGCTGTGCGCCGCGGTGATATGTGTTTATTATGAAATGACAATTGCGTGTTGACACGCCCACTGCGCGAAGCCTCCTAAATAACTTTTTCCAGTTTGCACATATCTATTATCTATGACTAATTCTATCTATTTTTAGGGGCAAATGCGATTGAAATAGTCGCGCTGTGGTTACATGACGTCATTGCTATTTTAGAGCTGCTCTACCGGTTAAACGGTATAGTCAAAATCCATACCGTAGAGCAAATTAATACCGTTTATACCGTATACCGTTTATACCGTCCACCCCTAGTGTGTGGACTACTGTACTATTACAGGTATTGAAATGAACAATGCAACTTCATTATACAAAAAAATATATATACAAAAAATAATTTTATAAATAATTAAATATCGATACTTGGTGTCCCTGTATCGATACAGTATCACCACACAAAGTATCGCGATACTACTACGTATCGATATTTTCCCCCACCCTTACCTTATAGAGTGCGAGGAAACCTCTTAACTAGATTGTCCCAGTAGGAGGTGGGCATATCGGCCCACTGTGTATATTCCATGCTGTATTGCTACAGTCTAGTGCATCGCTTTGCATCCCTCTATAGTATAATATGGCTTTTGATACCCGTTGGATCTCATCTCACTGTGACCTTGACAGCCTAATTGAAGGGGAGAGCTCTTTTCCACGTCTTAATTAAAGGGCAGCGTTTACACAGTTGATTACACGGAGAGCGCCGCTTGTTACCACCCTGTCTCCGCCGTTTACGGGGAACATGTCGTTTTTAATGGAGACCTGACACCGCGCCACTGTCAGGCAAATGAGCAGATGTACAGTACCAGACAGACTGTATCTCATATCATCTACGGTGGGTTTTGTGTTTTGTTTGTGTTATTTTTTAGATTCCCATCAGCTGTTCTTCCCGGGGTCCAATAGCATGGAGACGACACAGACACTCATCATCACCATATGTTGACAAAACACGTTAAAAAAAAACAATAAATAACGCAACTAAACGTTACCAGAAAGAACTTTGAAAGAACAGTCTCTTTTTTTTTTATATACTTTATTTTTTCTCTCCATTTTCTATTTTTCTCCCATCCCAATTTCGTATTATCCAATTGTACCCTCCCCTGTCTCGAACGCTGTTAGACCATGCCTCCCACTGGTCGGCTGCAGTGAGGACGAAGCCTTGCATCACGTGTCCCCTCCGGTACACGAGGAGGCAGCCGTCGCATCTTTTCACCTGCACAGCGCGATCTCTCAGCGGCGGGGGTCTGCGTGGGAGGGACACACTGCCCCCGTTGCTTCCTGATTCTGCTGTACAGGCGCACCAACCGACCTGTAGGAGTCGCTGTCCACAACGTCCGATCCCCACCCACCGGCTTTCCCACCCCCTAATACTGCCAATTGTATTAGTATGAACGACCAGCCAAGCCGGTAGCAACGCCGAGAGCTGGGCTCGAACCCAGCATTTCATGCGTTAGTGGCGAGCGCCTTGCCCACTGCGCCACTTAGCCGCCCTGAAAGAACGGTCTCTAAAGATTTAAGAGTAGAAGAAGCAGCAACATGTCTATAGACTGCATCCTCATAATAGTCCAAAACTGATTTGACAATCCTCTTTCTACTAAACATTGTCGCTATCACTCACAAGATTGTCAATATGGTATCTAAATGTAAATTTATCATCAAGCCAGATGATGATTTTAGATGACGGCTTGGCCCGGCGGTGAGATTTGGAGTAAATCCTCATTCTGCTTTATATCTATGCAACAATTCCTTGTGTGTCCTCGGTTTCTTTTTGCCTCATAAAAAGTACGATATTAATTTGTCTACTGACGCAAATAAAGAATTAGTTAGGAAAACTGGGATGGATGGATACATGAACACGTTCATCTTACCACAGTTCATCTTGGTGGGATGTGACAAATGTAGAATTCCCCATCTCTAAAGGCCAAGGTTGAATTATGAGTGGAACAATGTTTTTGTGGTAAAAGGCCAGAAAAGGTATGAGTGATATGAATTCCTAAATATTTAAAACCAGACTTAGAAAAATTCGAAAGGGCAGGTCTGTCTCTAAAATGTTATGCGTCGGGTTGCTCGTTTGAAAAACCTTCGCTGTTCGAGAGGTTTCATTTGTATCCTGAGAAGGAGCCATGATCTATGCGGCAGCTCTACGTGATCAGGAATGCAACCCATAGGATCAAACAGATAAAGTAGCAGGTCATCGGTGTATAAGGATACTTTGTGGTCTGTACTGTATCTCCTCTATGAATTTTTAAGCACAATGGAAAGAGGCTTTGTGGCTAGGGCAAAAAGGAGCAGACCAAGTGGACAACCCTTTTGTGTAGACAAGTGATGACGCTTCTCTGAATATTTCTAGTGTGCAACTGGTTCACAAAGATCAGCCCCTCTCTCTCCCCCATATCTCTCTCCATCTATATATACCTATATCTCTCCTATATCCTATCTCATATATCCTATCTCATATATAATATATCCTATCTATTATCTCCTATATACTATTCCATATCTCATATCTCCTATCTCCTATCTCATATTTCCTATCTCCTATATCCTATCTCATATATCCTAGCTCTACTCTCCCCTATCCTCTCTTATCTCGTATATCTATCTCTATATCTCTCTCTATCTATCTCTCTATCTCTCTATATCTCTCCTCTCTCTCTATATCTCTATCTATATCTATCTATCTATATATCTCATATCTCTATCTATATATCTATCTCTATATCTCTCTCTCTCTCTCTCTCTCTCTCTCTCTCTCTATATATATATCTCTCTCTATATCTCTATATATATATACCTATATCTGTCTCTCTCTTTATATATATATATCTCTTATCTCTCCTTTCTCTATATATATATATTTCTGTGTCAGCCTCCTATCCCCAGTAGCCCAGCTGACAGTTTAACTGGCACAGTGTACAATAATACTGGAACTGGGACAAAGGGTCTTCACCATGACCTGACTAGCAGAGAGAGAGAGAGAAAACAGGCAGAGAGAGAGAGAGAGCGAGATATATATAATGGGGGGGGAGTGGAGATGAGAGGGAGAATAAGAACCGGGGGATAAAGATGGAGAGTAAAATAGACACAAACTGTGAGGGGAGGGAAAAGAGAGAAAGGGGGGGAACAATGTAAAAGTTAGGGAAAGAAAGAGGGTAATGAGATGACAAAATGAGGTGTGTGTGAGTCAGAGATATATATAGAGAGAGGAGAGGGAGAGAGGATGCTTAGAACAGAGAAACAGGCTGTTTATTTATAACACTGACTGACTCTGTGCTGGTCTGCCTTTCAGGACATGTTAACCCAATGTTAACCCGTCTATTCATGGTGCATGGCCTCTCTCTCTATCCCCATCTATGTATACCCCTATATATCACTCCATATCTCTCTGTATCCCCACTCTCTATATCCCCCTATATCTATATCCCCCTCTCTCTATATCTCTCTATATCTCTATATCTCTCTCTATCGCCTCTATCTCTGTCTATGTATATCTCTCTATCCATATATGTATCTCTCCTTCTGTCCCTATCTCTCCTCATATATCCCTCCGGCTCCATCCCCCTCTATATCGCATCTCTCTCTATATATCTGTCTCTCTATCTCTATCTATATACAGTATATCTCTCTATCTCTCTCTCTCTCTCTCTCTCTCTCTCTCTCTCTCTCTCTCTCTCTCTCTCTCTCTCTCTCTCTCTCTCTCTCTCTCTCTCTCTCTCTCTCTCTCTCTCTCTCTCTCTCTCTCTCTCTATCTCTCTCTCTATCTCTCTCTCTCTCTCTCACTCTCTCTATCTCGCTCTCTCTCTATCTATATATATATCTATATATATATCTATCTATCTATATCTCTATATCCATATCTCTCTCTCTCTTCTATTTATATCTCTCTATATCTACTCTCTATATTTCTCTATCCCTCTCTATTTCTCTATATATCTATATATATGCACTGCTCTGTTATACATATTATTGTATATTTTTATTGAACTGTTTGATCACACGTTTTTACTCTGTCTATTCTATTTTATTATTTGTATCACTGCCTATTTTTAAACGGAAGGAAACCGTAAGCAGAGAGACCTATTCGGATGTTAGATCCTAATGTGAAAAACTGT
>NC_140166.1:69300406-69309735 GCF_963971535.1 Notolepis coatsorum | reverse complement strand
TGAAGTGATGAACGATGGACGGTATTGTAGATAGATAGATAGATAGATAGATAGATAGATAGACCGATATTGTCCAACTCTTAATTTCCGATACATGCAGGGTTTCCCCCCCACCAAAAAAACTGAATAATTTCAGGTAATTAACATTACATATATCTTGGCGTGGAATTAACACACCATTATGCATACTTTTGACAATAAATAAAATAAGAATTTGTTCTTACTTGCTTGCCTGGGTAAATAAAGGTAAAATAAATATATATATATATATATAATTTTTTTTAAACCAATACCGATCATTTCCGATATTACATTTGAATGCCAATATCGGCCGATAATAAATTATCGGACATCCCTAATAGATGGATAGATAGATAGATCGATCAATGTCACACGTGTTACGAGATGTCCCACAGTGCAGTGCAGGATGTGCTGAAGCACATTGTTTATATATACAGGTTAAATGGCCGACACCCGCCCACCTCCCTGGAGGGCGCAGAGCTATGGATCTGCACAAGAACAGTTTATGCTTTTGTCAAAGATATTGACTGAGGTCACTACGGTACACAAGGCGATGGCAGCAGCAGCAGCAGGCCCCGTCCATAATGAAGGGCAGTCGATACAGCGCACCCCCCCACACCCCCATCATCCTCCCTCCTCCCTCCCTGCCTACTATTGACTACATCCACACAGCACCATGGCATGACCGCAAAATGGCCACCGTGTGAATGAACATGGTCAATTTGGAAAGCTGAGATCTAAATCCCTTGACTCTCTGTCTTCAATATCTACGATATAAAAGCCGATCGATAGTCTGAACTGAGATTTAAAGAACGTTTCCAATTATTAATACTTTCAAACGGAAAAGACCAGTGGTTCATTGGAGTTGCATTATCTCTCATTGTGTTTTGTCTTATTTATAACACAACCTCATTTATATGTCTCCCTCTTTCCACACTCATCTCCTCATTATGTCTGATCTCTCCCGTGTCCTCTCCTCTCATCGTATCTCCCTCAACCATTCATCCTTTTTCACTCTATATCTCCCTCTGTATCTATATATATAACTTCATGCTGAAGCCATTCTAAAATCAGCTATAAACGTAAACATGTGTGTGTGGCTGTGTGCGTGCGTGCGCGAGTGCACGTCCCATCTCCGGTCTAGCTGACTGCACCCCTGGCTCTCTTATCATCAGCATTATGAGATAGTAACTAAATAGTAACGCACAGCCACTTGGAAAAGTAACTGTAATCAGATTACTGGCTTGTAAAAAGTAACACGTTAGATTACTATTTACTGAAAAAAGTTTAGAGTAACTAGTTACTGGCATCACTGCTTGTCACACACACACACATCCACTCGTCACACACACACACACATCATATAGGTAATGTACATACGTTGTATTGTATCATATATGTAATGAACACAAGTTGTATTGTGTCATATAGGTAATGGATACAAGTTGTATTGTATCATATATGTAATGCACACAAGTTGTATTGTATCATATATAGGTAATGAACACCAGCCAAAAGCTTGAAGATATATATATATATATCCCTCTCTCTACCCCCTGTCTCTCTATATATATACTTTTTTATCTTTATATATCTCTGTATATGTATCTATATATGTATCTATCTATATCTCTTCATATCTCTATCGCTCTATTTCTCTATATATCTCTGTATATATACCCCTCTATATATATATATATATCACTATCTTTCTCTATATATACATCAGTATCGCTACCTCTCTCTCTATCTATCTATATATCTCTCGCAATCGCTCTCTTTCTCTATATATAGCTCTATATCCCTCTCTATATCTTGATCGCTCTTTTTCTCTATACCTCTCTATATCTCTATATCCATCTCTATATCTATATCGATATCTCTCTCTATCTCTCTCTCTCTTTTCTCTCCAGATCGACGCGGTATCTCTGTTCCTGCTGTACTTGGTGGAGATGATATGCTCCGGTCTCCAGATCATCTACAACACCGACGAGGTAACCTGCTCCACAGCATGTCAGGCAGCACGTGTGTTCATGAACCTGCAGTCTCAGCCTGAAGCCTGAAGCTTCACGGCATGTCAGTCAGAACGTGTGTCCATTACAATGTATGTTGCACTGACAACTCGGAGGACCTTCTCTCGATGTACTGGCCCCACGTGTCCGTCGGAAATCTGCGAGACCGACGCACACAGAAACGGCCTTTAGAAGGTGTTCGCCGTCGGTGATTTGAGGTGTTTTCGGAGTGAAACGGTGGCTTGGGTGGGACTTCACTGTGGCAGGGACTCGATTTAATAGCTGACTAAAAGAGAACGACAAACTGAGGACTGAAGGCGATCCTTCACTGCATTGTTTACGGCCAACGGGAAGAAGGTTTTCTATGGTTGGAGGTGAGATTATTTAGACGATCGATGATCATATTACTGTAAGGGGCTAATATTTAGGCCTACACCCGTACATGAAGAATGGATCAGTGACACGATTGCGCCACTCCCTATGAGCCGAGAAGATTCATATTCATGGGAAGAACACACACGCTAATGGTGTCAGTGTGCGTCTGGGTATATAATATTGACTATTCACGTCTCATAGTGTGGGTGAATGTGATGCGAGTAAGGATTTACTCAGACAAAGGAAGACGTAGTCGATGAAGGTTTATTAGCTTACAACCCAGGAGAATTGGCTTGAGAGACCCCGGGGGTCTCGTAACGGGCTCCTTGAGACGAGGGGAGGTGCTGATCTAGGAGGTGGGTGTGTCCAGGTGGGAGACACCATTGGATTGGTTTTTGTTTGTTTGTTTGTTTAACCTTTATTTACCCAGGGTAGGTTCGCTGAGCATGGATGCTCTTTTTCAGGAACGCCCTGCTTCACATTCACACAGTTCCATCACACCTGGGAGCCGCCCAGTACAACCACAGTCTGACACCCGTTGGCCACTGAGCAACTCCACTGGAGCAGTTTGGGGTTTTAGTGCTTTGCTCAAGGGCACTTCAGCGGCAGATTTTCCCTGCCGGTCCAGGGGATCGAACCGGCGACCTTCCGGTCACAAAGCCGCTCCTCTAACCTTTAGGCCACCGCTGCCCCCGTGGTGGTTTGGATTGGGGGGGGGGGGGGGGGGGGCGGTTTGAGTTAGGAGATGGGGAGGGGGGATGGTATCAGGTGAGAGGGACGAGGTAGGGGGGGGGGGGGGGCATGGTTTGGGGGGCTGGGGAGGGTTGAAACATGGCTGGGGGATTGTTTGAGGGGGAGGGGACTGTTCCCTCACAATAGCTGCACCGTACATACAGTCACATGAGGTAGCGAGACATGAACTTATTTTTCACCTCGTGTATCTTCAAGCTTTTGGCTGGTGTTCATTACCTATATATGATACAATACAACTTGTGTGCATTACATATATGATACAATACAACTTGTATCCATTACCTATATGACACAATACAACTTGTGTTCATTACATATATGATACAATACAACGTATGTACATTACCTATATGATGTGTGTGTGTGTGTGACGGGTGGATGTGTGTGTGTGTGACAAGCAGTGATGCCAGTAACTAGTTACTCTAAACTTTTTTCAGTAAATAGTAATCTAACGTGTTACTTTTTACAAGCCAGTAATCTGATTACAGTTACTTTTCCAAGTGGCTGTGCGTTACTATTTAGTTACTATCTCATAATGCTGATGATAAGAGAGCCAGGGGTGCAGTCAGCTAGACCGGAGATGGGACGTGCACTCGCGCACGCACGCACACAGCCACACACACATGTTTACGTTTATAGCTGATTTTAGAATGGCTTCAGCATGAAGTTAAATCAACTATCCAGTTTGTTTTATAGTGTAATTTGGCTACTTGAAAAAAACTGTTGTCATTCTTATGTTGTGGCAGCAGCAGGGGGACGACGACGACTCAGTAACCTAGTTAGTTTCAAAGTAACTAAGTTACTTTGATAATCAAGTAATCAGTAAAGTAACTAGATTACTTTTTAAAGGAGTAATCAGTAATCAGATTATGTTTACAAGTAATCTGTGGCATCACTGGTGACGTGTGTGTGTGTGTGTGTGTGTGTGTGTGTGTGTGTGTGCGTGTGTGTGTGTGTGTGTGTGGGTGACGAGTGAGTGTGTGTTGGTGGTAGAACTGGACCAGAAAACCTCTAGGCCTGAAGATATCCACTGAACTCTTTGAAGACCTGTTTACTGGCATAAATCCAGTTTATAATATAATGTTTCATATTGACCATTATCATGGTACTGAATTGAATCGTAGCTGAAATTTGTGATATTCTCCAAATATGGAACTGTTGCCTTAAGAATAGAAATCACATTGAATGGTGGTGATGCCCAGCGATCAGGAAACTGACTCTGGGTCAGAAATAGAGCAAGACTGTGGCGGCTGGGTGGCGCAGCGGACATTGCGCTCGTCACCAACGCAAGATACACCGGCTTCGAATCCGGCTGTCGGCGTTGCCTCCGGCTTGGGCCGGCCGTCATACTAACTCAATTGGCAGAGTTAGCGGGTGGAAGTCGAAGGGTGGTAATCTGGACGTTGTGGTCAGCGACTCCTACAGGTCGGTTGGGGGACGCCTGCACAGCAGAGACAGGAAATGGCGGGGGTAGTGTGAGCCTCCCACACGTTACACCTCGCCAATGAGAGTCCGCGCTGGCAGGTGAAAAGATGTGACAGGCTGCCTCCTCGTGTATCGGAGGGGACACGTGATGCAAGGCTTCTATCCTCCCTACAACTGGCCAGTGGGGGGCATATGCGTACAACGATCAAGACAGGGGAGGGGAGAATTGGAAACACGAAATTGGGACGGGAGAAAAATTGAAAATAGGGAGAAACATTTTTAAATAAGGAGAAAAAGTGTATATATATAAAAAAAAAAAAAAAGAGCAATGCTTTTAATTTCAACCTGAGTTGCAGACGCTGCACACTAGTCCAGGGCACCTCTCACACTTATTCATTCAGAACATCTCCCGGAGTCCTGAACGCTAAGTGCATTATGCAAATGAGGAGGCCACGATGGAATCTTTACCTTCCCTTTTGAACTGCAGTGATATTTGAAACGGTTAAAGGCCTAGAGAGAGGTAGGTCTTGTTAACGGAGATGGTATTTCACTTAAGCAACACACAACAGCTGTAGCTACAGTTGTAAAACACATATTTTAGCAGAAACATCAACAGTGCTGCTGGTTAATTCTACTACTGGGGGTTGTTTGTACCGACGACCACCAACGGTTTGCAATTAAAACAGCTGCCCTGTGGTGATTAGCGCACGTATAGCTGGTTAAGGACTGGGGTGACTGCTGTCCTTGAAGCATTTGCAATTGAAAAGTCACTACAGCAGGTCTGAGACAGTGACATCAAGGTGAAAAGTCACTACAGTAGGTCTGATGCAGTGACATCAAGGTGAGAAGTCACTACATTAGGTCTGACTCAGTGACATCGATGTTAAAAGTCACTACAGCAGGTCTGACTCAGTGACATCAAGGTGAAAAGTCACTACAGCAGGTCTGAGACAGTGACATCAAGGTGAAAAGTCACTACAGTAAGAGGTCTGAGGCAGTGACATCGAGGTGAAAAGTCACTACAGCAGGTCTGAGACAGTGACATCAAGGTGAAAAGTCACTACATCAGGTCTGAGACAGTGACATCGAGGTGAAAAGTCACTACAGCAGGTCTGAGACAGTGACATCAAGGTGAAAAGTCACTACAGTAGGTCTGAGACAGTGACATCAAGGTGAAAAGTCACTACAGCAGGTCTGATGCAGTGACATCGAGGTGAAAAGTCACTACAGTAGGTCTGAGACAGTGACATCAAGGTGAAAAGTCACTACAGTAGGTCTGATGCAGTGACATTGAGGTGAAAAGTCACTACATTGGGTCTGAGGCAGTGACATCAAGGTGAAAAGTCACTACAGTAGGTCTGAGACAGTGACATTGAGGTGAAAAGTCACTACAGCAGGTATGAGACAGTGACATCAAGGTGAAAAGTCACTACAGTAGGTCTGATGCAGTGACATTGAGGTGAAAAGTCACTACATTGGGTCTGAGGCAGTGACATCAAGGTGAAAAGTCACTACAGTAGGTCTGAGACAGTGACATCGAGGTGAAAAGTCACTACAGTAGGTCTGAGACAGTGACATCGAGGTGAAAAGTCACTACAGTAGGTCTGAGGCAGTGATATCGAGGTGAAAAGTCACTACAGTAAGAGGTCTGAGGCAGTGACATCGAGGTGAAAAGTCACTACAGCAGGTCTGAGACAGTGACATCGAGGTGAAAAGTCACTACAGCAGGTATGAGACAGTGACATCGAGGTGAAAAGTCACTACAGCAGGTCTGAGACAGTGACATCGAGGTGAAAAGTCACTACAGTAGGTCTGAGGCAGTGACATCAAGGTGAAAAGTCACTACAGCAGGTCTGAGACAGTGACATCAAGGTGAAAAGTCACTACAGCAGGTCTGAGACAGTGACATCGAGGTGAAAAGTCACTACAGTAGGTCTGAGGCAGTGACATCAAGGTGAAAAGTCACTACAGCAGGTCTGATGCAGTGACATCAAGGTGAAAAGTCACGACAGTGGATGGAGAGCTGTTCAGAAGCTTGTCGGTACCCCCCACCCCTCCACCCCGGCTCGTGTGCCCCCCGGCACGTGGATGGAGGACGTGGGGCGTTACGTTTACACACACTCCTACGCCTGATGCTGTGGCCCCTAGGAGCCGTTTGAACTTCCATTTAAATATGTTAGCTTTTATAGTCCATGCATTCCCAGCTGTACTTACAGTCACACACACTCACAGGGTGAAATCATCGCCGGCAGAAACAACGTCTTGTTTACTAGCTCCGCGCTTATCTTCAAAAACTCAGGACACGCTGAAACATTCTGCCACTAACCAATTACATCGCACTGCGTCTAATAATTTCCCGCTTTTTTTTCTTCTTGGTTTCCCCCCCGTATCTCGCTCCCAACGGCAAACAAATTGAACAAATGTAGCCTTTCATGAGGGCAGTCCTGCTTTGCACAGCACACTTAATTTGCATGTTTAAACGGCACTTATTGGGATGTGTGACTTTATTAAAAGGGCATAGAAGTAGTCAACACCCCCCCCCCCCCTTTAATTAACACACATTAGAGCAGATGCAGGCAATAGGACTTTCAATGTGTGTGATTTGGTTGATGTGGCGTTTGAAATGCTTTTTGTGGAGTAATCCCGTTATTGCAGCAGTGGCTGTTAGCTCGTTGTTTGAAGGCAGCAGGAGGATCTCTTCAGTTAGAAACCGCATCGCCCTGCGGCTGGGTGGCGTAGCGGAGATTGCGCTTGTCACCAATGCAAGAGGCTGCGGTCTCGACTCCCGGAGTCAGCATTGCCTGCGGCTTGGGCCGGTCGTCATACTATCTCAATTGGCAGAGGTAGCGGGTGGAAAGTCGATGGGTGGGGATTGGACGGCGTGGACAGCGACTCCTACAGGTCGGTTGGGTGACGCCTGTACAGCAGAGTCAGGAAGTATCGGGGGGCAGCGTGAGCCTCCCACGCGTTACTCCTCGCCACTGAGAGACCGCGCTGTCTGGTGAAAAGATGCGACAGGCTGCCTCCTCGTGTACCGGAGGGGGACACGTGATGCAAGGCTTCTATCCTCACTACAGTCCGACCAGTGGGAGGCATAGTCTAGCAACGTTCAAGACAGGGGAGGGGAGAATTGAAGGGAAAAGAATTGGCGATACGAAATT
Source organism: Notolepis coatsorum (assembly GCF_963971535.1). Lineage (NCBI taxonomy): Eukaryota > Metazoa > Chordata > Actinopteri > Aulopiformes > Paralepididae > Notolepis > Notolepis coatsorum. The sequence goes on along the minus strand of NC_140166.1, from coordinate 69,301,988 downwards.
GGGATGGGAGAAAAATTGAAAATAAGGAGAAAAGGTGGATAAAAAATAAAACGCATCGCCATGCTTCTCCTGAGGAGACATGGAATTGCTCTTGAGAATGTTTTCTTGAATCACTGTTAATCTCTTAAGCTTACTCCCCATTTTGCAATAAAACAAAAGCGACGTTTCTTTTGCAAAGCTTAGCTTCATACTTTATACTTATAGCACATGCTTGAGTCTGGTCTCTTTTGAAAGGTAACATTCTGAAGTTGCTAAGTAACTCGAATGAATGAATGAATGACTTTATTAAGTATAAGTAACTCGAGACCCGAAGCACGCAATCGGTTGAGTGTGGTGGTGGCGAATTGTGACGACAAATTCAACTTTCGAACAGTGTATTGGACGATCTGCGAAAAATGCAGCTTGCGCCGACAGACGAGAGCAAAGTGCCGCGACGCACACGCGTCCCGCACACGGGCGTGGTGTACCGTATGCAGTACGCCGAGCGTTAAGTGGTTTTAAGATATGATATTGACCTTCCTCACAATTTCCATTTTCAATGTCTGCACCATGTGTGTGTGTGTGTGTGTGTGTGTGTGCGTGCACATGCTTGCCTGTATGTATGCATGGGAGTGGATGTGTCTGCCCATTTTAAATGTGCATGTGTCTGGGTAAGTGTGCAAAAACACATCAGGAGAGAAAGGGCTCCATCATAGAATATAATAGGAAAGGTCACTTTAAGAATAGTATAGCTTGAGATTGTATAATATAGTGAAAAATCGTCGACGAGAAATAGTTGCGTCGATTAGTCATAAAAAAATATATATTATATTATATTATAATTTTTATTTATTTTTTTGCACTACCTATCTTTTTGAAAGTGGCTTCTCAGCTCTGGTCCAGCCAGCTGAAGACTTCTTAGCTTAACATAACAGACCGACAGTAAGTTTGGGGGAACTAATGGGATAACTGGGGATGTTGTTTGGTCCTGAAAGCAACTCTGAGGTCATGCTCAATGTCCAATCTGTTCCTCTGCTCTGTCTTCAGCTGGACCAGATCTGAGAAGCCACTAGTCGACTAATCGAAAAAATAATCGACAGATTAGTCGACTACCAAAATAGTCATTAGTTGCAGCCCTAGTGTACATAAAGACCCAAGGCCTCATCCGTAGCTAACAGTGTACTGCACTGCCACAGGACCTAGCATGTCCTACCATGCTCTGTAAATAGCTCATGTACAGATACCGATAATATGCCTACTTTGTTTACTTGTTTATTGCACTATGTCGCTCTATTGGTTGGACTCTTATTATTATTACTTGTATTATTATGCACATCGTTGCGGGCGAGACCCCCCGCATTTCACTGTATACATGTATGCCGTGACAATTAAAACTCTTGTATCTTGTATCTTGAATAGAATAGAAATACTTTAATCATCCCGAGGGAAATTTGGCACTTACAGATCGCTCACAGTAAACATTTAGGTAGATGTAGATCATGGTTTGGTTAACGTTTGAGTCGAATGTCCTTTTCACTTAACATGTCAAACAAAGCCCTTTTAAATATACAACTGAGAGCTATTATGACTCTCCCAATAACAG
>NC_140166.1:69200406-69295406 GCF_963971535.1 Notolepis coatsorum | reverse complement strand
GTTATCGTCAATTAATATGAACTGCAATGTTTTTTTTTTTATCCACTTTTTCTCCCATTTTCTATATTTTCTCCCATCCCAATTTCGTATCATCCAATTCAACCCTCCCCTGTCACGGACGCTGTTTCTTGCCTCCCACAAGCCGGCTGCAATGTGGACTAAGTCATACATAGCACAAGTCCCCTCCGATACTTGAGGTAACAGCAGTCGCATCTTTTCACCTGCGCAGCTCGATCTCTCAGTGGCGAGGAGTAACGCGTGGGAGGCTCACGCTGCCCCCGACACTTCCTGATTCTACTGCGCAGGCGCACCAACCGACCTGTAGGAGTCATGTGTATTAGTACGGACGACCAGCTAAACTGAAAGCAAATGTGGAGCGCTGGGCTCGAACAGGCAAGCCCAGCGTCTCCAGATTTCATGGCGAGCGCCTTGCCCACTACGCCACGTAGCCGCCCTATGAACTGCAATGTTAAAGAACCCAATATCCATATTGGTTCTGTAGACGCGCCCCCTAAGATTGTGATTCATACAGTCAGAAAAGTAAGAAAGAATAAAGACTGTACAAAATGTACAATATACAAAACGAAAGTACAAAATGCAACAAATGCAAAAATGAGGTAGATATGTAGTGCAAATCATTTCAAATACGCCGTGATCCACATAGTCTTATTGCACTTACAGTGCTGGGCAAGTCCTGCAGTAGGCCACCTGAGATTGAACCCTTTCACTGCCACACGACAAAGGGTTAACCCGTTCACAACCACACTACATAAGGTAACCCTTTCACTACCACACAACCGCCTGTAGTGTGGTAGTGAAAGGTTAACATTATGTAGTGTGGTAGTATAGGAAGGGGTTAAAGCAGCAGGATGTATCTGGGAAGCACATGTTTAATAATGAATATAAATAATCAATAATACAGTAAACAAGAAAGGTGAAGAATGCAGGTCTGGTTACATAACGTCTCCAGGCAGCCCCGTCGTTCCATGTACAGTTTAATCCCATGTACTGTAACGTGGAGCTGTCAACGTCCACCAGCAGTACGCCTGCTTCAGAAAATCAATACCTCATGAAGTACAGTATACATCAGGTGTGCCAGCAGTGGTCCCTTTGTGTTACACTTTGACGTGTTTGTGTGTGAGTGGGAGTGTATAAGTGTACTGTAGATGTTGCCTGTTTGTGTGTGTGTGAGTGTATAAGTGTACTGTAGATAGATGTTGCCTGTTTGTGTGTGTGTGAGTGTATAAGTGTACCGTAGATGTTGCCTGTTTGTGTGTGTGTGAGTGTATAAGTGTACCGTAGATGTTGCCTGTTTGTGTGTGTGTGAGTGTATAAGTGTACCGTAGATGTTGCCTGTTTGTGTGTGTGAGTGTATAAGTGTACCGTAGATGTTGCCTGTTTGTGTGTGTGTGTGTGTGTGTGTGTGAGTGTATACGTTTACTGTAGATGTTGCCTGTTTGTGTGTGTGTGAGTGTATAAGTGTACTGTAGATGTTGCCTGTTTGTTTGTGTGTGTGTGTGTGTCTGTGTGTGTGTGTGTGTGTGAGTGTATAAGTGTACCGTAGATGTTGCCTGTTTGTGTGTGAGTGTATAAGTGTACTGTAGATGTTGCCTGTTTGTGTGTGTGTGAGTGTATAAGTTTACTGTAGATGTTGCCTGTTTGTGTGTGTGTGTGAGTGTATAAGTGTACTGTAGATGTTGCCTGTTTGTGTGTGTGTGAGTGTATACGTGTACCGTAGATGTTGCCTGTTTGTGTGTGTGTGAGTGTATAAGTGTACTGTAGATGTTGCCTGTTTGTGTGTGTGTGAGTGTATACGTGTACCGTAGATGTTGCCTGTTTGTGTGTAGGGCTGGGCGATATGACGATATTATATAAATATCGGGTACAGTTCATTAACGATACACTTTTTTAACGTATCGTGGATATCGTGATGTTTTGCCCAAGAGGATTGTGTCGTGTCAATCTGGTCCACCCCGTTCAAACTTTTGAACAACGCCGCTCCCACACACACACTACTGCATCAAAGTTAGTACTTATGATTAACAAAGGCATTCGTTTTGTGGCATTAACGTTATATAGTTACACGTTATTTACACATCAGCGTATTTACCCAAACATAGCAACGTCCGATGACGACATAGATAGCAAGCGTTACTGTTCATATCTCAGTCCGTGCCGAGTTGTGCGTGCCCATTCTGCGGTCTGTTAATAAAGTTTTCAATCAGACAGATGTATGGAAAGGCTTTTATTATAACATTTGTTGCAGTAAAATCATTATGCCTCGTTGTCATGCTGCGGTGCGCTAGTAATCACTCGTCGCCGCGGTGAGCTGTTGTTGTTGTCGTTGAGCTGAGCTCTCGTTAAAATCAATGGAGGGCATTCAGGAATGTAAAAAAAGAATAGCGATTGCCGATTGGTGCTAAGAACAGCAGGGCGGGTACAAGCGGTGTGACGTAATTGGCAGACTCGACGGTCAATCAAAATTATTCTGTTGCCGGCTGAATGATTGAATGAATGAAAACGTTATTAACGATTGCAGAATGGGTACAATACAGTACAGCTCAATACAACAACAGTGGACTGACTGGAGGATGAAGACCATTTTCAATTCATCAAAACATTTAGAGACATACAAATATACAGTAGTTTCATAAAAATGCTAAAATCCTATTGATTGATTGATTTATTTAAAACTTTATTAACATATTGCAGAATGGGTACAGTACAGCTCAATACATACAATTGTTAAGGGGATGCAGACCAGAGAAAGACTTTCGTCTTGTTTACATCAGGGTCCCCCATTTTCAATTCATCATATTTCATATCTAAATCATATAATATCTCATTGCTAAATATATGCAATATATAATCTAATAATCCAATAATCTAAATCTAATATGTAATATAAAAATGCTAAATGCATGGGTATTTTATTTTGTCTTTAATGTTAGCTTGCAAACTCAAATACTGTCTTGGTAAGCCTCATAATGAATTGTTTGGGGAAAAAAAGAAAAACATCGTGATGCGTATCGTGTATTGCCGAAAGGTCAGAAAATATCGTGATATCATATTTAGGCCATAATTTTTTGTTAAAAGAAATCTATGCAATCCGTTAAGGGAAAGCTGTGGTGCAGGTTACTGTTTTATTGATGCAGAGCTATTCAATCACCAAGCATATGTTACCTACGTTGGACTGGTTTGACTTGTTTAAGTGTGCACTGTGCTCCTATATGATCTAGGACGATTTGACTATCGAATCGGGACTATAGGTATCGGCAGCTATACTCCATATTAAATGACTCTGATCTATTCCTGTCACTGGGCCCTCATTTATCATTATCTCGTCATTAATATTATTATTATTTTTTTTTTTTATCCACTTTTTCTCCCATTTTCTATATTTTCTCCCATCCCAATTTCGTATCATCCAATTCAACCCTCCCCTGTCACGAACGCTGTTTCTTGCCTCCCACAAGCCGGCTGCAATGTGGACTAAGTCATACATAGCACGAGTCCCCTCCGGTACTCGAGGTAACAGCAGTCGCATCTTTTCACCTGTGCAGCTCGATCTCTCAGTGGCGAGGAGTAACGCGTGGGAGGCTCACGCTGCCCCCGACACTTCCTGATTCTACTGCGCAGGCGCACCAACCGACCTGTAGGAGTCGCTGTCCACAACGCCCGATCCCCACCCATCAGTTTCCCACCCCCTAATACGGCCAATGTGTATTAGTATGAACGACCAGCTAAACTGAAAGCAATGTGGAGCGCTGGGCTCGAACAGGCGAGCCCAGCGTCTCCGTCATTCGTGGCGAGCGCCTTGCCCACTACGCCACGTAGCCGCCCGTCATTAATATTATTATTATTATTATTATTATTACTGTTGTTGTTGTTACTGTATTGCATGATGTGGTGTTTTAAAAATTTAAATAATAATAATTGATACAAAAATGAAAACGATTTCCAAGGACATTTTAAGTGGACACGATGTCTCAGAGTGCATATTTAAGTGTTTTTAAATGCGCTCTGTGTAAACGTGTGTGTGTGTATTTGTGTGTTGCAGGTGTCTTTCATCCAGAACCTGGTGTTCTGTGTGGAGCGGGCCTACAGGGTGCCGGACTTCGGGATGTGGGAGAGAGGGAGCAAGTACAACAACGGCAGCACTGAGCTCCACTCAAGGTTAACATTAAGCTAGGCAACACACACACACACACACACACACACACACACGCACACGCACACACACACACTATATCCCAACGCTTACAGTTAAAGTACACACGTACTGTACAAGGGTGGCTCGGGAGGTAGAGCAGTCCTCTGGTAATCCGGAGGTTCCCGGTTCGATTCCCACTCCTGCCGGGGCAGTGTGTGGAAGTGTCCTTGAGCAACACACTTCCGATGAGCCGGTCGGCACCGTGCACGGTCGCCTCCGCCGTCGGTGTGTGAATGTGTCAGTGAGTGGGTAAAAACGTGAGGAACAAATTGTAAAGCGCTTTGGATAAAAGAGATATATAAATGCAGCCATTCACCGTTTACAAGTGGACGGCTTGATTGACAGCTTGCCACTCTCCTTACGGAGAGTCAGTATTTATATCTCGTCTATATCTTTACATCACTGCAGTCTGAAGGTTATGATGGGGGGGGGGTAGGGGGGGGGGCAACAACCAGGAAGGGGGTTGGGAATTGGCATAACGACTAACAGTGGGATCGGAAAAAAAGGAGGGGGCAAAAGATAATAAAAAATTAAATAAAAACATGCGAGGTGTCAAAATCACTGGTACTGTCCTTAAATAAATTAAATAAATGGTACATTTATATATAACAGCATTTTTTAACCATACCATTATCAATGATATATAGAAATTGTAAAATGATAAATGTATTTTTTTGGCATAACGACTAAATTGGGATGGGAAAAAAATACAGAAAAAGGAGAAGAAAAAGTAGATTAAAAAAGAAATATATATATAATATTTATATAATAACAATTCACAATATTCTATGTGCAGTCAATAATGACATATTCAGCACAAAATGACAAAATTATTATCTGAATATTGGAAAAAATATTATAATACACATGTCTGAAGTATGAACCTTTTTTGAGGCCAGGATGACAGACATTCTTTTTGAGGTCCGATGTCAGAATATCTGGTATTGTACTTCCACCAAGGGAGCAGATTTTCATCCAAGATGCTTCAGAGAATATCGAGGGGAAATACAGATTACAACGGCTGGTTCTGCTCTTTTGTTCTGTGCTTGTAACTGATTTATCAGCCAAGGTCAAATTGGCATCCCTCTCCTCCTTCAGTGTCTCGATAAAGATCCCCAATTTCATCCATTCCTTATCTCCGACAAGCACTGCCTTCCCCCCTGAGAAACCAAGCCTATTGGCAACTCTCAGCAAAGAAAGAGGAGGATAACAAATCCCATGTGTTAAAGACGTCCCACATCTGATAAGTTTACTGCCCATACTGTGGATTATAGTGCTTAGTGAGACAGCATAATTATTATTTTTTTTTTACAACAGACATTTAAATGCAGTAAATATAAATACAAATACTGCACAGTTGTAGGGGTATATTCTAGGGATGTTCGATATTGGCTTTTTTACCGATATACCGATATTGTCCAACTCTTAATTTCCGATACCGATATATGCGGGGTTCCCACCCCCAAAAAACTGAATAATTTCAGGTAATGTGAGAATGGGTTTAGGCAGAGCCCAATAGCTGAACACGGGACAAGAGAGAATGGAGCGTTTTAGGGTGTTTTAATGTTGTTCCCCAAGCAGACAGAGTTACAGCAGGAATGTGCAACAGACAGTGATTAGAATGGTCTTGGGGGGTGAGGACAGGTGCACTCCCAGTGCGGCTGTGGGCAGAAGACACAGGTCTGTGCCGTGGAAGAGAGAGCAGGAGCACTCCTTGTGCAGCACGCGGTGTCCAGGCAGGGAGGTGCACTGGAGCGGAGGTCTTGGGCACAAGAGAAACAAGATTAGAGCAAGGAATAATCACAAGAGCAGGTTAGCAGGTGTTCAGGTTGAGTCTTCGTACCTAGGTAACTAGATTAACACAGGTTATGATTATGACAGATAATTAACATTACATATCTCTTGCCGTGGAATTAACACAACATTATGCATACTTTTGACAATAAATAAAATCAGAATTTGTTCTTACTTGCTTGCCTGGGTAAATAAAGGTTAAATAAATGTAAAAAAAAATTTAAGATTTTTTTTTTTAAACCGATACCGATATTTTCCGATATCACATTTTAATGCCAATATCGGTAGGCCGATAATATCGGACATCCCTAGTATATTCAAATGTTTTCATGCAAACAACATTGTGTAAATTATCTCAATGATTCGCACATACTGTAGTCCCAGGGCTGTATTCACTTGGGGATATTTTTTAACACTTTGATCGCCATGGTTAAATTCATAATTTACCATCCCTAGCCAGCTCTATTTGTCTATGGAGAAGTTCCCCTTCTTTGCAGGGCTATAACTTTTTAAATTCTATTGCTAAATTGACATTATTATGGCCCATTCAATGTCCTATATCCATTGTTCAGGGTGTAGCAACGTTATACTTTTTCATTCACATATTCATACTAAAATATGGTCTAAAGTATAAGTATGTTTTTATCATTTTCTGCAGCTTTCTCCAGAACTTGATTTATAGCCCCAAATGCATTATATTGATGATCAAATACAGTTTGGTAGCGATCGGTGCCAGATAAAAAATGTCAACTGGAGGTACTTCTAGAAGTTACTACGTATCATCTGATGATGACCGGATGGGCGGGGGGTCGTTTATAATTCTGTGGGCAACGTTATATCATTCACCTAGTGTGGGTCATATGATCATCAGAGCAGTTTATATGGAACACGTTAGAAAATAACGCTGGATCTTACCGTATCTTCCTCGCGCCGTTGGACGATCAGCTTGGAGTAGACAGTTTTTGATTATGGGATGTTGATCTAGATCAGGGGTGGCCAACCCGCGGCTCGCGAGCCGCATGCGGCTCTTTGCCCGTCAATGTGCGGCTCTTCCACCCATAAAAAAAAATAAAAAAAAAATTTTTTTTTAATTTTTTTTTTTACTTTTATTTTTTTTTATTTTTATTTTTTTTATGTCATAAGGACGTAGAATAAACATTTTTTTTTTTTTTAAATGGTCCATTTGCATGTTCTTGGTATCTGAATCTAGGGACATATATGGATCAGTGTCAGAAATACTGTGTCTGTTACTAGGCTTGAGTAAATTGTAATGAACCAAAGGAGAATATCAATTCTATTTAAAAAAAAATTATCTTTGACTGTAAATAACACCATGCTAAAATTGACCAGACCTGAAAAATCTAAGCAAATGAATAAAGGGAAGATGATTAAACAGAAGGTTTTGTAGATACAGTACTGAATTCTGCCATCTTTTTTATAATGTAAATTTCTCCACCATTTTTCATCATATTGCAACATCGTTTTTTGCAAGACGTTCACAGAAAGGTAGAGAAACTAACTGCGTTCTGTTTTATGGCAATAACGTTCAGGTTTGTGGGAGATAATCCCAAAAAATAAGAGAAATTAAAAAGTAAATCCAGAAGTCAGATGATTGACGGGCTGGTGTGAGCTGGGTAGGGTAGTTTTTCGAAATTTGAAAGCCCTGAGTCTCTTCCTTCAAAAGACTACACTCACTTTTGGCTGTGCCACTTCCTCCTGTCAATATGCGCCGGTTTCCGACTCAATGCCCTGAGATTTCTATAATCTTATATTTCACTAATAACAGTTAAACTAATTGGTAAACAAACATAATGCTGAAAATATACACTTTTACTGTATATCTCGGGCTTAAGAGATTAACCCTGTGAGGCCCAAATTAAAAAGAAATTAGCAACTTCAGAGGCCAGAGGGTGGGACATATAAACACATTTACTATCAAATAGCATTGTGAGGCTGAACAACAGGACCAATTGACTATACATGTGCTTAAAGGGGAACTATCTTATAAATGGCTTTTTTCAGTGTTTACCATTGTTTCTTAGCTATGTGGACTTATATTAATAGGATATATGTCTCTAATTCTCATATTGGCGAATTCTTCCAATTCTCCTCTCACAATATTCACCCTCACTGAACTGAGTCATCTGAAAATGTGCATATCTGTGATGTCAGAGATTTCTCAGCTGCATAATAATGTGGCAGTTGATGTGGCAGTTGGCACCAGGCCACACAGTGGTTGGAGCCCAGCCTCAAAATGGCTTAAGATCTTGAGGTAGAAAAATGCGGTTTTTAGTACTTGATTAGAAATACAAAACAATGCATTTAAAAAAAAAAAAACCTAGGTGTTCCATAGACTCACAGGAATTGTGTAAAAGTGCCCAAATAGTGAAAGAAATAGTAAAATAGTTCCCCTTTAACATTTTTTAAATAAACATTATTTTTTTAAATGGCTAAAAGTGATTTTGTAATTTTGCAACCGTGGGTCTCACAGGGTACTTTTAACCCTGTGAGGCCCAAATAAAAAAGACATTAGCAACTTCAGAGGCCAGAGGGTGAGACCTATAAACACATGAAGGGTGCCGTGACTGAAAAAAAAGGTTGAGAAACGCTGGTATATGGTGTGGCTCTTTGTGGTACCACAGTAATTTTTTTGTGGCTCTTAGTCTCTGACTGGTTGGCCACCCCTGATCTAGATGAACCATTTCCAGGTTGTATAATACTATATACGTCCAAATAACGTTGTTTATTGAGTTAGGGCGAGCGATTGATTATCCAGTGTGTCGAGATGGAGTCCGGCTAACGATCGCGAGTGCCCGGACGAAATATGGATGAGCACTTCCTGTTTGGCGCGTCACTTCATGTTGGCCGATCTGCCGATCCGCCACCAGATGGCGCTCTTGAACCGTTAGAGAGTTGAGTGGAGATCAGCAGTATATCTCAGGTCCCCGGAGGAGAAATATGATTTCGATCACAGATTTTTGAAATATTGATATCAAAGACGTGTTACGGCGTCTTCGGCAGAATGAGCATGGCGGGCAATGACGAGTTACGGCGTTTCCGGCGATTAAAGTGTTAATTATCAAATGAAAATACTGATTGTATTTGTTTCCAATGTCATGTTTACCATCGCAACCATCGTCACATTATTCAACGTGAACTAATACTACCCGTTTCACAACAAACAAGTCATGTCATCATCATCATCATCATCATCATCATCATCGTCATCGTTGTTATGCAGTGTTATTTATGAACATTTAATTATTTAGTTAAAAGAAATAAGCAAATCTGTCAAAATAAACCGATGATGACCAAATGCCAGCTGAGCTATTTAAATAATGTACAGAATAATAGAATATGACAGTGATATTTGTTTACAGTATTAGAGAAAACAAGATAAGTCCCTCAATTACTTAAAAAATGCATATACAGCAGCCATAAACCAATAAAGGGGGGGCGACTGGGTTCAGGAAGTAGAGCGGAAGGTTCCCGGTTCGATCCCCGCTCCTCCCGGGCAACGTGTCCTTGAGCAAGACACTTAACCCCTAATTGCTCCCGATGAGCATGTTGGCACCTTGCATGGCCACCTCCCGCCGTCGGTGTGTGAATGTGTGAGTGAATGGGTGAAATGTGAGGAACAAATTGTAAAGCGCTTTGGATAAAACCATTTGCCATTGTATTTACCATTTAAAGGCTTTTTTTGTACATGAGAACAATACCTTGGTTTGCTTTCTCGAACACACCATACCTCGACCCCGACAGGAACCATCCACCTCTCATCAGCCAAGAGACACAAAACAATGTCGTTGTAGGAGAGTTCATTGACAAGCCTGTCTCTATTTCCTGAAATAGCATTTGGAGCACAATTGTGACTCATAATGTGTCAGTTTGAAAGACTACAATGTGTGTGTGTGGGGGGGGGGGGGGGGGGGTCTAAAAGCCTCCAGGAAGATGTACTTCTGAAGTCGTACGTGTGACTTGACCGCCCTCTTGCGTTCAAAAGTTGTAACTGCATACTGAACATGTGTTTCAATGGACAATGACAATTCAAATAAAATGCTTGTCGTTTACCGCTCTGAAAAATATCCCATAATGTATGTTGTGAAGGATCAGATTAAACCGAATATATATATTTATTTATGGATATATATTTAATAGTATTTGTATATCGTTTGATATCCCCTGTATATTCCTTGTACAATATGCACTGAATATCCCTTTAGTCTACTAACAGCCCATAATAGTTTCATTCTACCATTGGACGAGAACCTGGCGCCAGCAGCCATGCCCCTTGGTTCAAGTTCAATCGTGCCGACAAACATGTCGTGGCAAGCCCGGTTCCGCGTAGGAATACGTCTGGCGAAATACGAATGGTACTATTTGTTCACAGCGCATATATATATGGCGCAAGTAAAGTAGAACTTTTTTTTAGTCCATTAGTCCTTTACCCTCCAACCTAGTAACAGACGTGAAGCCTCACCCACAACGCACGTGTGGTGCAGTAAGGCCTACTTGGCCTCAGAATAGGCATTGAGACATCGTGTGGATTAATAGTTGAATTGTCATAGTTTGGCACTATACCGTCGAGTGGGACGTATTTCTATTAAGTTAATAATAGTCTATTATGTATGGTGCATCGTTCGGTTAGAGTTATAAAGTGAGCAGTACCCCCATCGTTCCTGACGTTATCTGGAGTCTTAACCAGGCTGGGCAGACCACGTGTGGTGCTTGCATCCGAGGAGCTCTGGGCCAGGACGAGTGGACCTGTACATTGGATTACTTTACCCGGACGACGGCGAGCCTTCCGCGGCTTGGATTATCTACATGCTTTGGGTGCTTTGATTATTCCATGGATAACGGCCAACACTGCTGAGTGTTGGAACTACCCCCCGGAGAGGAGTCCAGGTGAGACGGCGCTCTACCCCGAGTGAGGTCGCCTCACGTCTCTTCGTTGTGGACTGGCAGCTACCGTCCACCAGAGGGTCCAGCTGTATTCATCTGTGGACCGAGGTTCTGTGGGCACCGTGTTCAGCACTCTGAATTCTCCCAAGAAATCGTCGGCCAGATGGGATACCGCCAGCGGCTCTCATACCCCCCCCCCTACTGACTTACAACCAGCGGGACCCCCCCCCCCTTTAGTGTATCCAGCTATAATCATTTAAGTACCATCGCTATAGTTCCCTAAAGAACCAGGTTGTATACTTGCTCCCTGCGTAACCAGAGATTGGACATTCAATGTTGATTTACCTACGAATACTCATTTGCCTTACAAGTGCACTTCAAATCATAAATGTCATTAAGTGAACGTTGTATATACCCTTTGCTATATAAAATAGTCGATTTATACATTTGTGTGGACTTCGTTTCATCAGGTGGGAAAGTGTTCATCATATCTATATCATGTACTGGATGGCCAGAAGTTAAAGTACAAGCGGTAGTGGTTTAATAATACCATACTTATCAATACAGTCAGGGAATTGTACCCCTCAGTTACAATTGGTCCTTCGAGCCGGAGGGTAACTAGTGTAATATTAATATAGTGTTATTAATATTAAAATGGCCTATGATGAACACTCCACGAAACGGTCCTCCTAACGTAGAACGCCCGCAGCGCAGACGACAGCCACCTCAGTACTTAGAGGATTACGCTGTCAGTCAACTACCTAGCCTCCTACAAACGGTAAACGCGGTAAAAGTAGAAAGTAAAATTATGTCTGACCTTAACGACCAGGTTTCCCCGACCACAGAGGCCCTAGTGGGTTCTAATGTAACTGACCAAGCTCACGGTGGGGACCAGGAGGGAGCTGACATGCCTTTACCCCCCGCCAATACCGAAGAAGTAGTCCCCGACCAGCCCCGGGAGGAAGACAACCCTACAGAGAGAGAACTCTGCACGGAAGAAGAGGAGGAGAGCGCCGAGGAAATAGAGCTCCAGGACTCCCCAACGAGTACAGCCAGGAGCGGCTCACCCAGGAGCGGCTCACCTCTACAACCGCCTTCCCCCAGCGAAGCGGAGAGGATGCTACAACAGGCGTTCCTCGTCAGCCTGACAGCCTCTACCGAACGCGATCGACTTCAGGGTGAACGCGATCGACTTCAGGGTGAACGCGATCGACTCCAAGCACAGATGCTTATCGAGCGCGAACAACTCCAAGCGCAGCAACGGAGCGAAGAAGAGCGCATACGCCTGGAGATGAGACGCCTTCAGACGGAAGAGAATATGGCAAGAGACCGGGCCGACGCCCAGCGCGCCGCTGCCGGTGCCCAAAGAGAAGCAGATCTCACCAAGCGCGAAGCCGAGCGCGACAAGCTACAAGCGCAACTAATGGAGCAGCTGATCCTCAAGGCAACACCCTCTCCCTCCGCCAGGGGTTCAAGGAACTCGTCGAGACAACAGTCAAGGGCAGCGTCTCCTAACCGAGCAAGCGACCCTGAACTTGACCAACAGACCAAGCCTATACCCCCCGCAGACCCCCTTCCCAGACCGGTCCAAGCGAGACCCAGCTACAAGGAAGGAGCGGCATACACTGCGGAGAAGCTAAATAAACGACTACAGGATCTAGAGGACCTGATAGAAGAAGAAGAGGGAGAGGAGGAGAACCAAGCCCGACGACAGCACAGTACTCCACCGGACCAGGAGGTCCAGTACAGCCCAGGCTATACCCCCGCGGCGCTGCGCTACAGACCCCCGACTCTATTCACGGGTGAGCATGACGCACGACCAGCCCCGAGGAATAGCACCTGGACCAGCGGGCCATGGTACCCTGTCGGTACCAGCCCACAGAGAGGCGCAAGAGGAGACTCGCCTAGGAGGTCTCTCCCCCAACGCTCGCCGATGTATCAGCCATCCACGGCGTCATACATTGCCACGCCGACGTTTCCAGACTTCACCTATGAGAATCGAGCACAGTACACGGAGCTCCGGATGTGTTTAGAGACAATGATGGTGGATGTCGCTGATGAACGCCACAAGTATGCAATATTACTGAAGCACCTGAAAGTACCGCGAGCGCACAATATAGCGCTAGCCTATGCCACCTCTACGACCCCATACACGCGGCTCTAGCAGCGCTGGACCAGAGATATGGACGTATATGGGATTACGTAATCCAAGAGATAAGGCATATTGATCGCCTACCCCCAGCAACAGACAATCGCTCATTAGACGACCTGTCGATAAAAGTGCAGTCCCTGGTAGGGATGCTGGGAGCGCAACGGGAAAAGGGCATGCACGAGCTATACGCCAACTCTAACGTCGAGAGGATTTTAGAGAAGCTGCCACCCGCAAGACAAGAGCGTTTTAGGCGGCAGAGAGACCACTGTGATCCTAACGGTCCCGAACCATCCCTCCTTGATCTAGCCGACTTCCTGGCGAGAGAAGTCAGCAGCTTACGACTGGATACGTTCGTGCGGAGCACGCCAAGCTCCAGAGAGGGACCCAGGAGAATAAACGATGGAAGAAGATCGGTGACTGTCATGCACCAATCAGAGTCAGTACCGAGCAGTAAGAGCCACAGTACCCCCTCGAGAAAAGAGAAGTGGAAGATGGTGTGCCCCTACTGTGAGAAGGAACACTGGCTGTCACAATGTGACCTGTTCACAAAGATGAATGCAGAAGAAGTGAGTCAATGGATAAAGTCCAACAGGCGCTGTTACCGATGTGCGCGCAGTCACATGGCAGCCGAATGCCGCCTAAAGAAAAGGTGCAGTCGGTGTGACGGAGCCCATCTAGATATACTACACGACAGTAACAGAAGACGGCCTGCACCTGCACCATCGAGCGGCACCAAGGCAAGTGTCATGTACATTGACCCCGCCAGCAGCAGCGGCGCCCAAGTGCTCTTAAAGGTAGTCCGTGTGACATTGAGCTACCAAGATAAAGTCATGGACACTTACGCCGTCCTTGATGACGGGTCAGAGAAGACCCTTCTGCTCGCGTCCGCTGCGGCCCAGCTGGGACTGCGGGGGAGCGAGAACCAAATGACGATTCGGACAATAAGAAGAGATTTAAAGACGATAAAGGGCGAGAATGTCTCCTTCACTATCGCAGCAAGCGGGCAGCCAGAGCGACGGTATAGGATTACAAATGCTTTCACCAGCCAAGAAATAGGACTATCACAGTACACCTACCCCATCGCCAAGCTGATGGATAAATATGTGCACCTGCGTCAACTACCTATCCCGCTCATAGACGGCGCCACCCCGACCCTGCTGATAGGCTCCGACCATGCAGACCTCATCGTCCCGATTGACCGGGTCCATACAGGACCCCGAGGCTGTCCTGCAGCAGTCGAGACCCGCCTAGGGTGGACACTACAAGGCCCCCTCGCTAAATCTCTCAACCGAACAGCAGCCACTAGCTGCCTCCACTCCAGAACGACAGAAGAAGACACCACTCTCCTGCAGCATGTCGAGAGGCTATGGACACTAGAGACAATGCCTTTTAAGAACGAAAAGAAAGATATTCGTTCTAAAGAAGACATTTACGCCATCAACCTACTCGAGCAAGGGACAAAGAGAGTCACAGTCGGCGGAGTGATGAGATACGCAACTCCACTCCTGAGGCGAGAGGGAATGCCCACCTTTCACGCAAAGAAAGACGCCACGGAGCGGTATCTATTGAACACAGAGCGGCGCCTAGCCAAAGACCCCGCTCAAGAGAGTGTGTACCGCGCTGAGATTGAGAAGCTAATCACAGCGGGACACGTGACAAAGATTGACATTAAAGAGGCCGATCAGACGACCGAATCATGGTACGTGCCGCACCACAAGGTCCACCACAACGGCAAGGATCGCATTGTGTTTAACTGCAGCTACCAGATCGGATCCCAAAATCTGAATAAAGAGCTCTTGCCCGGCCCCACACTCGGCCCCTCTCTACTAGGCGTGCTACTACGCTTCCGCCAGGACAAGGTGGCTATCAGCGGGGATATCAAAGGGATGTTCCTGCAGGTGAGACTAGTGGAGGAGGACAAGCCCCTGCTGCGGTTCCTATGGAGAGAGAAGATCGGAGATGAGCACCCAGCCATCTACCAGTGGGAAGTCCTCCCCTTCGGAACCACATGCAGCCCGTGCTGTGCTACATTTGCACTACAGAAACACGTCGCAGAGGACCCAGCAGCAGATGAAGAGGTCCGACACAGTGTGAAGAACAGTTTCTACGTGGACAACTGTTTACAAAGCGTTTCGACTCAAGAAGAAGCCGAGGCTCTCCTAATCAAGCTACGCGCCTCCCTGATCAAAGGCGGCTTTGATCTCAGGCAGTGGGCCAGCAGTGACCCGCACGTATTGCGCAGCCTCTCCCCCACGGACAAGGCTGCCAGCAGCGAGACCTGGATGGCGACCATCCCAGGAGAAGCCCAATAAATGACACTAGGATTAGTCTGGCGCTTCAAAACAGACTCGCTCCACTATAGACACAAACCCCTGACCACGGAGCAGGGAAGGTCGACGGCGATACCGACCACAAGACGGAGTGTGTACAGAACACTCGCCAGACAATATGACCCATTGGGATGTATTCTACCTTACACCACCAGGGCAAAGATGATTGTACGAGCACTATGGGACAAGGACCAGGGCTGGGACGACCCAATACCCGCACACCTTGCCTCCACATGGAGAGAGTGGGAGACGGAACTCCGCTCACTCCCAGGCGTCAATATACGCCGCAGCTACTTCCCACCCACAGTGAGGCCAGAGACATGCAAGATGGATCTACACGTCTTCAGTGACGCCTCCGAAGTAGCCTATGGATCGGTGGCCTACTTGCGTGCCCAAGAGAAGGGAGGAGAGATACACACGGCTTTCATCCTGGCTCGCTCAAGAATAGCCCCACGAAAGCAACAATCTATCCCGCGTCTAGAGCTCTGCGCAGCCCTAGCAGGAGCGCATCTAGCCACGTTAATCCAACGTGAACTCACCATTCCGGTGCACAGAACAATCTTGTGGTCAGACTCCACGACAGTACTCACATGGATCAAGTCTGATTCATGCAGATACAAGGTCTTTGTGGGAGTCAGAGTCACCGAGATTCAAGAGTTAACAGAAGCAGCGAGCTGGCGGTATGTGGACACCAAACACAACCCAGCTGACGTCATCACCCGGGGAATGTCCCTGGATGACCTCACCCGTTGCAACATCTACAGTGACGGACCAGAATTCCTCAAGCTCCCGGAAGAAGAGTGGCCTACGCCCACCCCACGGGAAGCAAGTACAGAGGAGGCTGAGAACAAGAAACCTATGTTCTGTGGACTGAGCACAGTCGCCTCCACAGACCCCAACATAGATGACTGCATTACCCTACAGAGTGCGCAGCTAAAGACATTCCTGTGGCACCACCCAGAGATTCAGTCCACCACTGACATTTCAGCAGCTGACTACGAAGAAGCAGAACTTCTTCTACTACAACGAGCCCAGAGAGACTCGTTCCCTGATTAGCTAGACTGTCTACAGGGAGGAAAGCCCGTCCCATCAGACAGCAGACTGCTCCACCTGGCACCCGAGAGTGACGCCCATAATCTCATCAGAGTGGGTGGTCGCCTGCGGAGAGCCCCCGATCTACCGGATGACGTTAAGTACCCGATAGTCTTGAACAGCCGACACAAGGTCACAGAGCTGATCATAAAGAAATACGACGAGGATGTACACCATGCAGGAGCAGAGAGAGTCTTCGCGGAGATCAGACGTCGCTATTGGATACTTCAAGGAAGAGAAGCGGTGCGACGCTTCCAGCTAACCTGTCTAGACTGCCGAAAGTGGCGCGCGCAGCCCAGCATACCCCGGATGGCTGACATACCTCCCTGTCGCCTCCGACTCGGCGACAAGCCATTCCACTCCACAGGCATGGACTGTTTTGGCCCGTTGTATATAAAGAGAGGAAGAGGAACCGAGAAGCGGTGGGGTATTGTATTCAAATGCATGACCACCAGAGCGATACATATCGAACTCCTTCCGACCATGAGCACAGACTCATTCCTTATGGCCTTCCGAAGATTCACATCACGGAAAGGAAAACCGTCTACATTGTTGTCTGATCACGGGACAAACTTCAAAGGCGGAGAAAGAGAGCTGAGAGAGAGCTTCCAAGCTATGGGCCCAGAACTTAAGACCCACCTCGCTCCATCCCAGATTGACTTCCAGTTTAATCCCCCGAACGCACCCCACTTCGGTGGAACCTGGGAACGAGAAGTACGTTCTATAAAGACAGCCCTGTACGCCGTGCTTGGGGCCCAGACTGTGGCGGAAGAAGTCCTAATGACAGTCCTCACGGAGATCGAGGGAGTATTGAACTCCAAGCCCCTCGGCTACGTCTCCAGTGATGTAGCAGATGTCGACCCAGTCACCCCCAACACACTCTTAATGGGGCGGCTGGACCCCGCGCTACCCCAGACAATGTACAGGCCTGAAGAAGCGAACGGCCGAAGAATGTGGAGGTACAGTCAAGTGCTAGCTGACAAGTTTTGGAGCAGCTTCCTACTCCACTACCTACCGTCTCTACAGACCCGCCAGAAGTGGGTAAAAGAGAGAGACAATTTGACAGAAGGAACAGTCGTCATGATTATCGACCAGTCACTACCCAGAGCTATGTGGCCGGCTGGCCGCGTGAGCAAAGTGATCACCGGTGCCGATGGCAAGGTCCGAGCAGCTGAAGTGCTCGTCCAAGGGCGAACTTACACACGACCCGTGGCGAGGCTAATAGAACTGCCCCGACTCCCAGACACTATCGATGATGACCATGACCCCATGACTTTGTGAGTTGACTGACCCTTACAGCGGACCTTGAGTGGTAGACAGTGCGGTTAATCTGTCTCTGCTTAGCTAATTAGGTGGGACTAATTAGGGGGCGGCTGTTGTGAAGGATCAGATTAAACCGAATATATATATTTATTTATGGATATATATTTAATAGTATTTGTATATCGTTTGATATCCCCTGTATATTCCTTGTACAATATGCACTGAATATCCCTTTAGTCTACTAACAGCCCATAATAGTTTCATTCTACCATTGGACGAGAACCTGGCGCCAGCAGCCATGCCCCTTGGTTCAAGTTCAATCGTGCCGACAAACATGTCGTGGCAAGCCCGGTTCCGCGTAGGAATACGTCTGGCGAAATACGAATGGTACTATTTGTTCACAGCGCATATATATATGGCGCAAGTAAAGTAGAACTTTTTTTTAGTCCATTAGTCCTTTACCCTCCAACCTAGTAACAGACGTGAAGCCTCACCCACGACGCACGTGTGGTGCAGTAAGGCCTACTTGGCCTCAGAATAGGCATTGAGACATCGTGTGGATTAATAGTTGAATTGTCATAGTTTGGCACTATACCGTCGAGTGGGACGTATTTCTATTAAGTTAATAATAGTCTATTATGTATGGTGCATCGTTCGGTTAGAGTTATAAAGTGAGCAGTACCCCCATCGTTCCTGACGTTATCTGGAGTCTTAACCAGGCTGGGCAGACCACGTGTGGTGCTTGCATCCGAGGAGCTCTGGGCCAGGACGAGTGGACCTGTACATTGGATTACTTTACCCGGACGACGGCGAGCCTTCCGCGGCTTGGATTATCTACATGCTTTGGGTGCTTTGATTATTCCATGGATAACGGCCAACACTGCTGAGTGTTGGAACTACCCCCCGGAGAGGAGTCCAGGTGAGACGGCGCTCTACCCCGAGTGAGGTCGCCTCACGTCTCTTCGTTGTGGACCGGCAGCTACCGTCCACCAGAGGGTCCAGCTGTATTCATCTGTGGACCGAGGTTCTGTGGGCACCGTGTTCAGCACTCTGAATTCTCCCAAGAAATCGTCGGCCAGATGGGATACCGCCAGCGGCTCTCATACCCCCCCCCCCTACTGACTTACAACCAGCGGGACCCCCCCCCCCCCCCCTTTAGTGTATCCAGCTATAATCATTTAAGTACCATCGCTATAGTTCCCTAAAGAACCAGGTTGTATACTTGCTCCCTGCGTAACCAGAGATTGGACATTCAATGTTGATTTACCTACGAATACTCATTTGCCTTACAAGTGCACTTCAAATCATAAATGTCATTAAGTGAACGTTGTATATACCCTTTGCTATATAAAATATTCGATTTATACATTTGTGTGGACTTCGTTTCATCAGGTGGGAAAGTGTTCATCATATCTATATCATGTACTGGATGGCCAGAAGTTAAAGTACAAGCGGTAGTGGTTTAATAATACCATACTTATCAATACAGTCAGGGAATTGTACCCCTCAGTTACAATGTATGTCCTTGGCCTGCTGTCAGCCTATGTGCAGCATACCTGCCCTGTAGTTTGTGAGATTAGCTGTGGACAGATGGAACCACGCATACACAGACAGACAGACAGACAGACAGACAGACAGACAGACAGACAGACAGACAGACAGACACACACACACAACTGAATACATGATCTATAACTGGACTTTTGTAAGAAGTCTTTAATCATCACACACACACATGCGATGGGCGGCACACATACAGGAACACACACAGGAACAGTGGCGTCATTTCAGTAAAAGGCAAGGTATGGCGAGGAGGGTGGGGGTGAATGGGGGGGTTTCCCCCCGTTGGTGGATTTTTTTTGTCAAATCAGTTGTGCAATAGTCACTTTTGGTGAGTTGTTTCTATACAATTCAGTTATATGACATTTAGGTATGACACAGGACTACACAAGTATTTTTAGTATAGAAATGTGTCAACAGACTAAAGCAGGGAACCACAATATTTTGCATACAAATTATGCAGAATGTAATATCATAACTGTCTATTACTTTTCTTGCAATTGAGCCAATTTTCCTTAGGTACGGTTTTGAGGTGTGTGTGTTCAACAGAATGTAGTATCAAAAACACATTCACAAAAAGTATGGGTTACTGAATTCTGAACTGCACTATTATAATCACTAAGCCAGACCTTACCTGTGTCCCTGTATCACTTGTCTCTGCTGCCCTTTGATTAAAAAACGTCCCTATGTCCATTTTCCTTTTTTTTGGGCATATTTCAGTTAGTCACAGTAAAAGTCACCTAGTAAAAGTGAGATAATTGTCTATATCAAAACATGCTAGGGCTGTACCGAATAGTTCGAAGCTTCGTTCATAATGTTGACATTCGAATTCTAAATCAACATAAAGAAAATTGATAATTTTTTTTACATTTTTATTTGCCAAGGTATGGCGAGTGCCCAAAATGACGCCCCTGCACAGGAACACACACATGTGCAATTGTTCTTTGGGTCGCTTCCGCCTGGTGGAGATTATACATTGTGATAGCAACAAAAAACAATTGATCCTTCCTTGTTCCATATGCGTTGTGTATAAAATAGATCCTTGTTCCATGTGTTGCGTATAAAATAGATCCTTGTTCCATATGTGCTTGTTTTTTTTTATCAACTTTTTTCTCTTTTCTGTGATTTTTATTTTTTTTTTTCCACCCCAATTTGACCTCTTGTGCCAATTATCCCTCCCCTGTCTTGAACGTTGCTCGCATATGCCCCCCACTGGCCGGTTTTAGGGAGGATAGAAGCCTTGCATCACGTGTCCCCTCCGATACATGTGGAGGCAGCCAGTCACATCTTTTCACCTGCCAGCACGGACTCTCATTTTGGCGAGGTGTAACGTGTGGGAGGCTCACACTACCCCCGCCATTTTCCTGTCTTTTGCTGTGCAGGCGCCCCGACCGACCTGTAGAAGTCACTCTTTACAACGACCAGACTACCACCCTTCGACTTCCCAACCGCTAACTCTGCCAATTGAGTTAGTATGACGGCCGGCCCAAGCCGCAGGCAATGCCGACAGCCCGATTCGAACCCGGTGTCTCTTGCGTTGGTGACAAGCGCAATGTCCGCTGTGCCACCCAGCCGCCCTTCCATATGTGCTTGTTACATATAAAATAGAACCTTGTTCCATATGTGCTTGTTGCGTATAAAATAGAACCTTGTTCCATATGTGCTTGTTACATATAAAATAGAACCTTGTTCCATATGTGCTTGTTACATATAAAATAGAACCTTGTTCCATATGTGCTTGTTACATATAAAATAGAACCTTGTTCCATATGTGCTTGTTACATATAAAATAGAACATTGTTCCATATGTGCTTGTTACATATAAAATAGAACCTTGTTCCATATGTGCTTGTTACATATAAAATAGAACATTGTTCCATATGTGCTTGTTGCGTATAAAATAGGTCACACAAACTACTTCTTTCAATGATCATATTCCATTTGAATAATTTCATATTTGATGACGATTCTAAAATAATAATGGTATGACGTTATCACGTAACGCCAACAAACCAACAAGTGGTATCCTGTTTTTCCTCGTATTTAACGAGGTGGTCTCTGCTGGCCCAAGTGACCTTTGACCTTTGACCTGAGGATCGACTCATGTTAACCACACCTGCTGCTGACGCCCCTAAAAGTCATACGGTCTATGCTTTCTACAGTGCTGGTCTTCATATACAAGTAACGCAGCTATTATTTGACTAACTTTATTGCCAACAGCAATACAATATGACAGTACAGACAAAATAAAATAAAGTAAACATTTATAAATAAATAACCTTGAGATTGGGTCCCTCCTCCAAAGCATTCCCGCCTACACAAATATACCTACACATGTCCCTCTATATATACGTACCCATAATACACACATGTATATTTCCCTCCACCCTGTCTCATCGTGGAATGAACTACCCACTGTGGGATATTTGTAGATATCCTGATGAAGAATGTTCTCAGTCAACCGAGGTTTGGATAATAACAAGGTTTATTAACCAAACAGATAGAATACATAGAGAGAATGGCTGAGGGCTTCCCCCAGGTGATCAGCTGAAATGACCCAGGTAAGAAGACCTCGATAGATCTCGGGAGGATACCTATATAGGTAACAAGGGGGGGGCGTGGTCCCATTTGATAGGTCAGATGGGGGGGGGGATACAGGTTTGGGGAGAGGGGAGGGGGATGTCTTATTCCACAGATATGGGGGGGGGGGCACAGGTAAGGGGATATAGGGGAGGGGAATATATTTACATGAGAACATTATATTATACCACAATACTCACTTTTCTTTCTTATAATGTGGGTGAGATTAATGTATAATATACCAGGGTTGTTTGGAACAGGTAAAAGTGAATAGGTATGGTACAAGAATGGGACCGATGTAATCCATCAGTTATTAGATAATGAATAAAATAGAAAACAATTAAAATAATGAAGATTTTGGCCAATGTGATCTGTTGGTTGGCATAACAGTTTAAAATAGAATTATTTACATACATGAGACCTATATAGGTAACAAGGGGGGGTGTGTGGTCCCATTTGATAGGTCAGATGGGGGGGGGGGGGTACAGGTTTGGGGAGAGGGGAGGGGGATGTCTTATTCCACAGATAGGGGGGGGGGTATAGGTAACAAGGGGGGGGGGGGTCCCATTTGATAGGTCAGATGGGGGGGGGTACAGGTTTGGGGAGAGGGGAGGGGGATGTCTTATTCCACAGATAGGGGGGGGGGCACAGGTAAGGGGATATAGGGGAGGGGAATATATTTACATGAGAACATTATATTATACCACAATACTCCCTTTTCTTTCTTATAATGTGGGTGAGATTAATGTATAATATACCAGGGTTGTTTGGAACAGGTAAAAGTGAATAGGTATGGTACAAGAATGGGACCGATGTAATCCATCGGTTATTAGATAATGAATAAAATAGAAAACAATTAAAATAATGAAAATTTTGGCCAATGTGATCTGTTGGTTGGCGTAACCGTTTAAAATAGTATTATTTACATATATGATTCATGACATGATTGACTGGACTGCGGTCTGTGTTATTTTGATATCAGAGATGTGGGAATAGATATAACCCTTTTCTTTTATTAATCGCTCAAAATACCTATATCACTGAGTGGTCCTCAACTCTGATATCAAACAATAATTAACATAATCATTAGAGGCTATAGCTGTGCACATATCTTGGCATACCTTCAGTCGTTCATGTCGTGACTCAGGGGAGCTAATGTCATGGTTGTACATACAGGCATAGTAATAAACCAATTAAATACATGCACTGTCTCTGTGTGGTCAGAGTGCACAGGGTGAAAACACAAAATCGTGTGCATAATTATTAGGAATAGGATTTACACATAAGCATTAACTTAGTGGCTAATGTGTACAAAAACATTTAAACAACCGTTAACCTAGTGGTTAATAAAACTAACATGATTGATTATGGGAAACTGTTCAAAAATATATATATGCACAATTTATAATGATTCTTGATGAAATTACTTAGGATCCAGTTGTATTTAACCTGAGTTTGAGTGTCACTTTCATCTGTGATTGAAAGATTGATCTTTACTTAGAATCAGGCAATTTTGTAACTTAAGTAATTCAAATGTGATGTAATGTGCTCATGTGACCACTTCTTCCTTCAGCAATACATTTTAGCTCATTATTACTAACCATTGTTAATGCTTTCTCATTGATTTCTTTTCATCACATCCCTAGTTCATCGTTTTGCAGATACATACAATTGTGTGAAAGGTTTCCTGCTTGTGAAGGTATTAATCTGAATGATGTTGCGTCTTTGTTGACAAGGTGTTCTCTGTCGGTCGTGTGGCAGGGCCAAACAGTAACACATAAAAATTAAATAAATACATAACAATGTGGACACTGTGTGTTCAGAAGTCTCTTGGTTCACAGGTCTCTGATGATGTGTCTCTTGTTGACGATGCAGTCGGGAATATTCACTGGTCGCCGTTCATTTTCTGTCAAGGGTCACCTGTAGTAGTGGGGCGGTCAACTATTGTGGCCTTGCAGACTCTTTTCCTGGAGCCTGCGCTGCTTTCCATCACCACCACACATCCGCCACTGTGCTCACGCTTGGCCCCCATCAGGCCTAGAGACATGGTGGTCAGGGCGTTTTTGAATGTGTTGTGCTGGTTTCGATGTCCTCTCCTCGTCATTGCGGTACCACTTGATGGAGGGCGAGGGCCCGCCGGTGTAGTGGCTAGTCAGAGGACGCTCTCTCTCACACGGATGGCAATCTTGTCATCGGAATCCATCTTGATGGTCAGGGCTCTGGTTCCCTTCTGTAGATGGTCTGCCGCGGGCCGCCGGGGTGAGGCTGCATGTCGTCCTTTCTGTCTCTGCTCCCCTTCCTTTGGGGACGTCTGTGTTGTGTGGCTGGGTTGGATGGCGGCTCTCCCACGGTTGCTGTCGTCGTCCTGGTTGTGTCCGCAGCTCCTTGGCGGCGTCCCTGGTGGTCCTATGTTGTCGTGGGTCGCTCAGGTCGCTGGGTTGTGTTCCTCTCTGCCTGGTCCTGCCGTCGTTCGTGGTTCAGGTCACGCATCGTCTCACTCCTTCTCACTTGTCGTGTCCTCTCACCAATATGATCTGAGGATGATAAAATTGCCTTAGAAAACCTCCTCATATAAATGATTCAACGCCTTTCTGCTAAAGAGGAAAATCATTTTGGGATTAATTCAATTCATTGTAAATAAAATCACTTAATTGAAAATAGGAAATGCAAGCCGATTGCATTAGCAGTGATTCCTTATGTCAAGAAGGTCACATTCACTACAATCTTATCAGATCTTGTATCTAACTAGATCTTACAGCATTAGGCTTTAAATAAAATTGTAAATGAATGGCCAAAGTCTTGAATCAGATAAAATAGCTCTTTGTCTTCATAGTCTGTGATATTAAATTGAAGTTGACCTTACCTCAGGCCGCGTACGATGGTGTGCTTCTTCAAGATACTTACCTCGCCATGACTTCTCGGTTGTTCTTCACGTCTCAGTGTGGCTCGTCATAATTTAGCATGGGGAAAAACATAAAATCTAGGCAGCCAGTTAATTTTGCATGAAACAATCATTAATTTTCTCGTCTACTCTTAGGTAGCATTAATTTAATTACCTCTAATATACCTTGTGCATTTTGATAATCATTGTGTAAATGATTATCTTGCTTCCAACTGATATAATTAAATCTAACCCTAACTAACCTTACTGTCATGCACTTGTCCTAATAAACTAACCTACACTGTAGCACTCAACACTTTGATGAACATTGTTACTCAGCTGATAGAGTTGTGCTCTTCCTGATGTCCCGTCGCACAGAATCTGTGAGTCGCTTTGGATAAAAGTGTCAGCTAAATGATCAATGTACGTGTATACCTTGTACATTTAGATAATTGTGCTCCAATTTTGGTGGTTGATATTTTGCAGTCATGGAAATGTATTAGTTTGTTCAAAGAATAGTCATGTATGTTATTGGTTATAAGCAGAGAATAGAAGGAGGAGATTTTAAGTGAAGTTGTTTTCATCATATCTTTCATCTCGGGCACTTCTACTTTGTCTGGTTTCATTCAGAAATTATATCTCTAATTTGTGTGCCTTCTTGAAAATAGATGATGAAAACACTGGTTAGTTATTTTGTTAGTATGGGAATTAGGTACTTTCATGACTGCAAATTCATCATTTGTGTCTGATTCATGTTGAATAAGTGGTTCTCTGTTGTTATCCATTGTTAGGTGAGTCCACCAAGCATGTGGTCAGAGTGTAGGCATTTGCATTGCTTTGTCTCCCTCACGCCATACCCTGTGGGTTTCAAGTGCCCACTCTGAATAGCGTCTGTTATCGTTGGCGTTCCTGTAAAAGAAATTTACATGTGGGTGTTTGGATGCAGATTTGTTTTAAATGGTCAATCGATTGTCTCTCAATTCTACACCATCTTCGGTTGAGTCTTGTGGTAACAAAGAGAAAATCTGCATCTAAAGCGATACTTCCTACTATACTAAGTATAGTGGAGATACTAAGTTGCGTCTGGTCAGAGTCCTCTCTGGCTATTTGCATTGTATTTCAACTCCACATCGTCCTCAGCTGGTTTGAGTGAGTGTTTAAACACTGCTTTGTAATTCAATTTAGAGTTAACTCAGTCTGCCTCTCCTGTAAACACAAAAAAATGTTAATTTCCCACTCCTCTAAGACCATCTGAGTGGGTTCTCCTTGATTGTCTGTGAGCTTAACAAAAACATCAGCTAGTTCTCATCCATCCCATCCTAGGATGTAATGATATAGTGTTATCTTTTATCAATCATATCGCATATGTACACAAGCACCATAATAATGTGGAACAACACATTTTGAATCATGTTTAAAAATGTCTTACAATGGAAAGGCCTAGTTATCTTTCATTGGTTCTTTAGATAAACACATTAACTCAAGTGAATATAACCTACTTGTTAACCTAAACATCTTGTTTTTTTAACCATAATCTATGTTGTTTGTGCCCAAGTTTTCAACATTAAAAGCTTATAAAGTCTAATCTAACGCTGTTTATGTGGACTACAATTCCTGTACTGCCATATACCGCAAACCGGAAGTGTTTGTTTAGCTTCCCGTATTGGTCAGTATGACCGGTACGCCCACAGATGCATTATAATTCTGAAACAGACATTGCAATTAGCTTTATGTGACTTATAACGTGTACAGTAATGAAAACCAATCACTCAAGCGATATGGGATAGCTATAATTCACTGCGAATGAGAAGATAGTTATGTCATGCAGCTACATTAGGATTTTATACTTACCGGAAAAAGCTGCCGTGTTCACGTTGGATCCTCACAGTTCAGTTCAGTTATTGAATGACCATATTATATTACCCCCTTGTAGCATGTATTTACACATACAATTAACATATACTATACGTGGATTTCATATACCCTCGCCCTCGGGCATATTAAACTTTACGTTCGCCTATGGATAGGCTCACAACAAAACCATAACTCCACGGCGCGCATAGCGTGACGTCATCGCTCCAAGCGACGTTCGTGCGTTCCCATTCGCCTCGGAAATAACGCTTTGCAATCCTGCAGTACTAGTTCTGCGAGCTCTCAATAGCCTGGAATTTACTTAAAACCAGCGTTTTGTAACCGAATGAACGTCACTTGTGCATAGAGAAACGTAAACCAATAGAAACGATAAACTATAATTTCCAACCGGACGTTACATGTCGCGCGAGTTGTACCCCAATGTTATTCCCATAATGTTAACTTGTCTCTCATTGCTCGGCGCGATATCAGTCGGCATACTGTGCACGTACAAACGAGACTTTAAACAGACAAACAAACATTAATACATATAAGTTAACGTGTGTATATATCTGACTGTATTGGATCGCTGTTCGTTTAGTCGACCAGCACTCTGCTGCGACAATGCATTTATACCCTTGATATACCTATACATCGTTATTAAAGTCATAACGACCGAACCTGACTTCGAAATTTACCAGCGATATATTAGATGTGAATATACCGTTTAATCATACTCTCGGTCTCTTCAACTCGCGACTAATGTCCCGTTTAGTGTAGTATGGCGTACTACACCGGGACATCGCGTAATCAGCTTCCCGCTTATCTGTATGATCAATTGGTTAATTTAATCCGAATACATCGTTTTCAGGAATGGAAGAGATTGTGGCCTTAGTTTGAGGTTGAAACAATGAATATTATGACGCTACTCTGGTAATTTCTAATTATGATTCCATCAGCTTCTCGGTCCTAACTTCCCGCCTCTTTGCAAAGGAATCACAGAACGTTTTTAACAGAGTAGCGTTTTCAAGGATATCACATCTAATAAGCCCACGTTTCTTGCCTTGTTGCCTATATTTTAGTCTGCATCAGCTAGACTTGGGTTAGCAATCCAACAACCTGTATTGTGCCCTAACTTTCGGTTTGGCAACAGCTCAAATCCGGGAATAGCACTGACAACCCATCCTCTCAGAACATCTGTGCTGATAAGGACCCAGGTACACGCGTTTCCCTGGTACGATTCTCAATACAGATCAGATATATTAATGCACATTATTCTTACTCAGCCATGATCTCAATATTTGACAACATTCTGTAATATTCACCTGGCACAGAGAAAAGCGGGAAGGTTTTAATTCCTTGCCATACATTTTTGGTCGACCATCTATTATACTCACTTTTCTCTGTATAGCTGAAACAATACAGCACGCCGGTAGGACGCAAGAGTCCGTCACAAGTTCGTAGACGCCAATTGTGGGATATTTGTAGATATCCTGATGAAGAATGTTCTCAGTCAACCGAGGTTTGGATAATAACAAGGTTTATTAACCAAACAGATAGAATACATAGAGAGAATGGCTGAGGGCTTCCCCCAGGTGATCAGCTGAAATGACCCAGGTAAGAAGACCTCGATAGATCTCGGGAGGAGACCTATATAGGTAACAAGGGGGGTGTGTGGTCCCATTTGATAGGTCAGATGGGGGGGGGGGGGGGGGGGGGTACAGGTTGGGGAGAGGGGAGGGGGATGTCTTATTCCACAGATAGGGGGGGGGGGCACAGGTAAGGGGATATAGGGGAGGGGAATATATTTACATGAGAACATTATATTATACCACACCACCCCAGTTAGGACAGCCGAAACACGTCCAATCATTCGCTGTCGACTAAAGACGCACTTCTTCAACCATTATCTGAATAAAAAAAATCTAACCCTAACTAACCTTACTGTCATGCACTTGTCCTAATAAACTAACCTACACTGTAACACTCAACACTTTGATGAACATTGTTACTCAGCTGATAGAGTTGTGCCCTTCCTGATGGCTTGTCGTACAGAACTTGTAAGTCGCTTTGGATAAAAGCGTCAGCTAAATGACTAAATGTAAATGTAAATGTAAAGCAGTGTCCCAAGCCTACCCAAGCCAAGATAGCTAGTAATTGACCTTCATCTCCTCTCAAAGAGAGGCATCTTCAGCTGTAGCTGGGCTGTCATGTGTTCCATCGTATGTACAAGTTTAACTTTCTGTTTCCATTGAGCAATCGTAGGGGGCTCAGGTTTCATCCAGTTAATAGTAATCATTTCTTTTTGCAATCATCAATAAGATATGTAGTAGGGATGGGCGTGAGTACGCGTAGCTATGAGAAAAAGCGGGGGGGGGGAAATGCAATGAAATTACAAAAATAACTGTTTGTTGGTTTCCTTAAACATATATACGTGAATGAACAAAAAGAAGTACGATTTTTTTTTGATTATTTAATTTTTTAAAGTTGTTTTCCCCCTTTTCGAGTAATACATGATCACTTGAGTATAGCATGCGATCAAAATGCCCATCCCTAATATGTAGTATATAGTACTGATCCGTGTCCAACACTGACCATTTTAGACGTGGCACCTTTATATCTTAGTGCTGAGACCAGGGTAACATACATACAGGTTAATTGTTTGACTCACCTGCTGTCTTTTATAATGTGTGTAGCTGTAACATGAAGATCTACTGAACACCCTAGGTGAGGTCAAAATGAACTATGTTTCTACCTCACACTAGAGCAAGAGAGACAATTGACTCTAGTTGTCTCTGCAGGGAGGACATGATCAGGCTTACATTACTAATTAATGTATGGATAAAGATTCTACAATTCTCTGGTGATTCCGATCATCTCGGCGCTTATGAAGAATAACTACAACAGCGAGTCCATAGCTCATCTGTGGTGCAGTATATTCCTCACTGTCCACTGGAGCTATTGCATCAGATTGCTGTTTTGGTCCTATTTCCTCTCTGATCATTATTATTGCCCCAAGTTCCTCTCTCTCTCTCTTTTTATCTCTATATCTATCGATCTCTCGCTCGCTCTCTCTATCTATCTCACTATCTCGCTCTCGCTCTATCTATCTCTCTCTATATCTCTATATATCTCTCTATATCTACAGTATCTCTATCTCTCTCTCTCCATCTCTCTATATATCTATATCCATACCATCTATATCTCTCTCTATCTAGCTCTCTATCTCTATCTCTCTCTATATCTCTATCATAATGATTTTATAAATGCCTATATGTCTGTCTCTCTCCCCCCACTTTCTCTATATATATATATTCGACTCTCTCGTTATGCCCCCCCTCTCAGTATCTCTATATCTCTATATCTCTCTATATCTATATATCTCGCTATCTCTCTCTCTCTCTCTCGGTGCATGCTGGGAATGAGATTGGAGAGGTTGGAGAGGTTGGAGGTGTAGTGAGTTTTTTTTTCTTTTGGTAATTTGTTTATGGGGTATTGTTTTATAAGGGTAGTGTTGGTTTGCTGTGTGTTTTGGTGTGTATAGGGTTAAGTGGGAGTGTATTGTTTGTTTGGCAGTCGCGTCGGCCAGGCTGGTTTGCTGGCTGACGTCAGACGCCAGTATGGAGTTTGCCAAAATGAGCAGGAAGCATGGTATAAAGATTAATGCTTCTAATGTGTCCGTAGAGGATTGCAGCTTGGCAATAGGTAAAGTCGTTGGACATAAAAGTGTGAAATCAGCCGCGAGGATGAGCGGTAGTGTTGTAATTTTTCTCGATTGCCTTGAGAAGGTGCACTCTGTTGTTGAATCAGGGATCAATATCGGGGATGTTTTTATTACAGTGGAGCATCTCTCCACACCAGGCAGAAGGGTTAATATAAATAACATCCCGCCGTTCATAAGTGACGAAGTACTGATAACTCAACTTGCAAGGTATGGGAAGATAATTTCCCCGATAAGAAAACTGTCATCTGGATGCAAGTCTCCGTTGTTAAAACATGTTGTGTCACATAGACGCCAGGTTTTAATGATTCTCGAGAACAACAGAGAGGAGATTGATTTGGTTTTGAAATTAAGAGTTGATGATTTTGATTACGTTGTTTTTGTGAACTCTGGAAGCTCAAGGTGTTTCCGTTGCGGGGAGGAGGGCCATTTAATCCGAGATTGTGTGAGGGAAGAGGGGAGAGGCGCACGGTCTCAACCTGCGCGCAGTGCGGCGGGGACGGTGATCCCAGTCACGGATGCGCATAGCGCAACGGGGACGGTGATCTCAGTTGAAGCTGCGCGTAGTGCAGGTGTAGAGAGTGAGGGGAGAGGGGCAAGGCGAACTCCGCCTCAGCCCCAGGAGGTGCGCGGGGCTGGGCTCAGCGCAAGTAGTGGTACAGAGGAGGGCAGAGTGTTGCAGCGCAAAGCAGCGAGCGGTGACGACAACAGAGTCCCGCTGCAGACCGCCAGCAATGTAAATAGTGTCCTTGTGCAGACCGTCAGTAGCACAGCGGATGGTATCCAGCTGCAGGGTCACAGAACCGGTGTAGCAGGTACGAAGCAACCTGTTGATGTAATGAGGACAGTTGCTGGGGATGGAAATGAGGGGGGGGGGGGGGGTCGTGGCAGGAAGGATTACGGAGGTGGAGGGTGGATCTGTTGAGACACAAGGGACTGGAGAAGGGGATGAGGATGAGGGGGGGGGGGGTCGTGGCGGGAATGGTTACAGATGGGGGAGTGTACCTGGGGTAGCTGCAGATGTTGAGGGGGTCGGGGTGGAGGAAGTAGAGGATATTGACATGGGGGAGGGGGACGGCGGGGTGGGGGTTGCTAGGTAGAAGGAGAAGGTTGAGGTGTTTGGGGTGTCGAGCTCTCAAGCTAAGAAGGCAGATGTGACGGAGGAACTTAGCAGTACGCAGAGTACGCAGGGGCGTTTATGGGCAGACTTTGTGGAAAGTGATGATGAATATGTGGAAGATGGTTATTCCTATTCAATGGAGGCAATGAAACTGTTTTTAAAGTTGACAAAGAACAGGAAGAGTGTGGAGGTGAAAGATTTTTTTCCAGATAAAATTTTGTTTGTTGCAGCAGCAAAGGAACATATGAGGTTTAAAGGAGAAGGTCGTTTTGTTGACACAGATATATACAGGATGAGGAAGATTGTACAGAAGGTAATACAGGGCCCCAGTGTGGAGGGGGCTGGAGTGGAATAGGTGTAGTTTTTGTTTTGTTTTATTTTTATTTTTTATTTCTGAAATGAGAGTTTTTTTATTGACAGGACTGGTGTGTTGTCACTTAGGACTGGACGTTTCATGGTGTCCTGATGCTGAGGCCTGGAGGCTGAGACTTTGGTTGATCATCTCATGTACTCGTATGCATTTGTGGAACTGTGTGAACATTTTACTGGCTCAGCCTCGGAGGGTGATGGAAGATGGGAAGTCACTGGGGGCTGCCAGTCTCCGCACGGGGGGTGTGGGAGGTGAGGTTGGAGCGGCATCTGGACCGGGAAGGAAAAGGCGGCCTCGGACGGGGAGGCGAGGGTTACAAAATGTCTACTGAGGATGTCGGTCCAGAGGGCATCTCGGTCCCCCTGCTCTGGTTTCGGCCCCTGACATCATTGATGCCATATGATATAAGACGGGTGGACGGTAGGACGATTTCAAACTTGAAATGGAGCTTACGTGATAAGGATGAAGGAGGAGGGTCGGCTGTCGAAGCGGCCCGTTTTATCCACGAGATGGGTGGTGACTGGAGTCTGTCAGACACGCACAAAGGCCTGTTGTGTTGTACCGAAAGGGGAAAGGTGAAGACAGAGACGCTACAGTGCCTCTCTGGTGTGTCTCTCGTTGATACACCCAGACTTTTGGATCATGTAGAGTTTTTTTTCCCCCCCTCCATATGGGGGAAAAGTTCTAAGTGACAATTTGGTTCAGTTTAAGCAGTGTTGTCCCTAATTGATTTGTTTGTTGTGATTTGTTTTGTTTTTTTTGTGTTTTGTTTCTTTGTTTTGTTTGTTTGTTTGTTTTGTTTTGTTGTTTGGGTTGTAGAGTATTTTAATGTTGAAAGTTTATGTTGCATCTTGAGTGTTTTAGTAAAGAATAAAGTTTTTTTATAAAATCAAAAATCTCTCTCTCTCTCTCTCTCTCTCTCTCTCTCTCTCTCTCTCTCTCTCTCTCTCTCTCTCTCTCTCTCTCTCTCTCTCTCTCTCTCTCTCTCTCTCTCTCTCTCTATCTCTCTTTATCTCTCTCTCTCTCTCTCTATCTCTCTATATCTCTCTCTCTCTCTATTCCTATCTATCCCTATCTCTCTCGCTCTATCTCGCTGATAAGTGCTGACAGCGTTCAGCAGTAAATCAGTATCCTTTCTGAAAAGCTCACGTGTAGCTGTACCAACTTACCAATGGTGGCAGACTGCTGTTTGTGTGTGTGTGTGGGTGGGTGTACGTGTGAGAATACTTTTACACCCCTTGAGATGTAGCATATTGTGTGTGCGTGCGTGTGTGCATATACGTGTGTGTGTGTCATTCAAAGCCCTTTTCAGCAGTTATTTTCCAGGCTAAGTAACCAGCACCTGTATTTCACCATTGATCCATCCTCCGCTAATGGCATTGAACACATTCTGATGTCAGCGGATCTCCTTGCTTGCATCACCGCGTCTCCTTTCTCTCTGCCCCCCCCCCCCCCCCCCCCCCCCCCCCTGGGAGATCTCCTGAGGGGGGAAGAGAGACAGACAGAATGACAGGGAAATTGATTCCCGTTCTCCTGAGCACTGTAGCCAGCCAGTATGAAATTCAATAGAGGGCCTTGATAAAAAAAAATATCCATTATCTACCGCGGACCAGAACCGTAGAGCCTTCAGCTTTCTTGGATGTTCACAGACGACACTTTAGAATTCCAAGTCCTCCGGGTGATTTACATCACGCTCTCCATCCCAATCACTTTCACAGGGCCTGATGCTGTTGTCATTTTACTGCCATAAAACATGTGCATTATATATGTTCACCTGTATGACCGACAGTATGTCTTTATAATAACAGCATTATATATGTTCACCTGTATGACCTACAGTATGTCTCTATAATAACAGCATTATATATGTTCACCTGTATGACCTACAGTATGTCTCTATAATAACAGCATTATATATGTTCACCTGTATGGCCTACAATATGTCTTTATAATAACAGCATTATATATGTTCACCTGTATGACCTACAGTATGTCTTTATAATAACAGCATTATATATGTTCACCTGTATGACCTACAGTATGTCTTTATAATAACAGCATTATATATGTTCACCTGTATGACCTACAATATGTCTCTATAATAACAGCATTATATATGTTCACCTGTATGGCCTACAATATGTCTCTATAATAACAGCATTATATATGTCCACCTGTATGACATACAGTATGTCTCTATAATAACAGCATTATATATGTTCACCTGTATGGCCTACAATATGTCTCTATAATAACATAGCATTATATATGTTCACCTGTATGGCCTACAATATGTCTTTATAATAACAGCATTATATATGTCCACCTGTATGGCCTACAATATGTCTCTATAATAACATAGCATTATATATGTTCACCTGTATGGCCTACAATATGTCTTTATAATAACAGCATTATATATGTCCACCTGTATGACCTACAATATGTCTTTATAATAACATAGCATTATATATGTGCACCTGTATGACCTACATTATGTCTTTATAATAACAGCATTATATATGTCCACATGTATGACCTACAGTATGTATTTATAATAACATAGCATTATATATGACCACATGTATGACCTACAGTATGTCTCTATAATAACATAGCATTATATATGTCCACATGTATGACCTACAGTATGTCTCTATAATAACATAGCATTATATATGTCCACATGTATGACCTACATTGTGTCTCTATAATAACAGCATTATATATGTCCACATGTATGACCTACAATATGTATCTATAATAACATAGCATTATATATGTCCACATGTATGACCTACATTATATAACGCAATGTCCCTTTCCTGCCTCTGTCATTACAGTTCTGTGGGCTTGGCCAAAGCTGCTCTGGAGGCCATCAATGGATTCAACCTGTTTGGAAATCAGGTATTTGAATAATTCACTCTCTTGACACCCATTAGCCTCTATCTTCTGATCCGACACCTCCGCTGTTTACATTTACATTTAGTCATTTAGCTGAACGCTTTTATCCAAAGCGACTTACAAGTTCTGTATGACAAGTCATCAGGAAGGGCACAACTCTATCAGCTGAGTAACAATGTTCATCAAAGTGTTGAGTGCTACAGTGTAGGTTAGTTTTTTTTTTTTTAAGATTTATTTTTTAGCGTTTATCACTTTTTGCTACTGGACAGTCCAGTAGAGAGAGAGAGCGAGAGAGAGAGAGGAAGAGCGGGAGACAGAGTGGGGGGAAGACATTCGGCAAATGACGCCGGGTCCGGGAATCGAACCCGGGTCGGCCGTGCCGCGACGCAGCGTGTTACATGGTTCGCCACTTGGGGCGCCCCCAGTGTAGGTTAGTTTATTAGGACATGCATGACAGTAAGGTTGGTTAGGGTTAGATTTGAATTTTGTATGTCATGTGTATTCATCTCTTGTCCACCAGTGTGCGATGCATAAAGACCTCACTCTAGAGTCTAGAGTGTCACACCGTTGTATCCAGTGCGTTCGCTGTGGACAATAATCAACGTCGAGCATTTTAATTTACGTCATTACGTAAATACCAGCTCTGCCGGACTATCCGGCGAAAGTTTGTAATTAAATAATTTTAAATCAATATCCCATGTCGGATGAATAATCCCGTTGGTGGGTAGCCGTGTAATAAGTGGGACAATGTACAGCAGGTCATTATTGCAACATAAACCGCTTTGCGTCGGGGTCTTGAATCACTCTGTCTGGGGTTTATCTTTAGTGTGCTGTACATTATGCTTCGCCTAATGGATTGGAGGGTGAAGCACTTACCGTGTGGTTCTCATCACCCCTGAGGACACTGCAGGGTGAACTACCGCAGCCGAGGTTATCGTAAAAGCAGGCCTCCTTATGATAAGAGAAGTTAAGTGTAAATGATTATGTTGCTATTTTTTTTTTATCCACTTTTTCTCCCCATTTTCTATTTTTCTCCCATCCCCAATTTCGTATTTCCAATTCTTCCCTCCCCTGTCTTGAACGTTGCTAGACTATGCCCCCCACTGGTCGGTTGTAGTGAGGACAGAAGCCTTGCATCACGTGTCCCCTCCGGTACACGAGGAGGCAGCCTGTCGCATCTTTTCACCGCAGCAGCTCGAACTCTCAGTGGCGAGGAGTAACGCGTGGGAGGCTCACGCTGCCCCCGATACTTCCTGTTTCCGCCGCACCGGCGTCACCCAACCGATCTGTAGGAGTCGCTGTCCACAACGTCCAATCCCCACCCACCGGCTTTCCCACCCTCTAACACTTGCCAATTGTGTTAGTATGACGGCCGGCCAAGCCGGTAGCAACGCCGAGAGCTGGGCTCGATACCAGCATCTCCTGCGTTAGTGGCGAGCGCCTTGCCCACTGCGCCACTCAGCCGCCCTTGATTATATTGCTCTTTATGTTTCTTTAATTTTTTTGTATTATCTTTTTTCCCTTCTTTTTCCGTTTTTCTCCCCTCCCAATGTTAGTCGTTATGCCAATTCCCAATCCCCTTCCTGGTCGTTGCGCACTCTACCCCCTACCGTCGGTCCGGGAGGGCGGAGACTATCACATGCTTCCTCCGACACATGTGTAGCCAATCAACCGCTTCTTTTCACCTGGCAGCGCGGACTCTCACTGGGAGAGTGTAACGTGTGGAAGGATCACACTACTTCCCCAGGATCTGACCTCGCTGTGCAGGTGCCCCAACTGAACTGTAGGAGTCGCTGTTTACAACGACCAGGACCCACCCACGCCGGGTTTCCCACCCGCTAACACTGCCAATCGTGTTAGTTTGGACGGTCGACCAACCCGGAAGCACCACAGCTGGATTCGATCCCACTGGCTCTGTGGTGGTAGACAGACGCTTAGTCCGCTGCGCTACCCGGCCGCTCCGCTCTTTATGTTTCTGTTGTGATTGTTTTGTGAAACGAGATGTTTAACTGAGCCCTGAGATGGCCTCCAGGGGGCGCTGCTCTGTGGCGACCTGCAGGGCCTCCAGGGGGCGCTGCTCTGTGGCGACCTGCAGGGCCTCCAGGGGGCGCTGCTCTGTGATGACCAGCAGGGCCTCCAGGGGGCGCTGCTCTGTGACGACCAGCAGGGCCTCCAGGGGGCGCTGCTCTGTGGCGACCTGCAGGGCCTCCAGGGGGCGCTGCTCTGTGGGGCGACCTGCAGGGCTTTTTATTTTTTTGATCCACTTTTTCTCCCATTTTATATTTTTTCTCCCATCCCAATTTTTCATATCATCCAATTCAACCCTCCCCTGTCTCGAACGCTGTTTCTTGCCTCCCACAAGCCGGCTGCAATGTGGACTAAGTCATACATAGCACAAGTCCCCTCCGATACTCGAGGTAACAGCAGTCGCATCTTTTCACCTGCGCAGCACGATATTTCAGCGTCAGGGGTCTGCGCTTTGGAGGGGCGCCGCCCCCGTCGCTTCCTGATTCTACTGCGCAGGCGCACCAACCGACCTGTAGGAGTCGCTGTCCACAACGCCCGATCCCCACCCATCAGTTTCCCACCCTCTAATACTGCCAATGTGTATTACTGTGGACGACCAGCAAAACTGAAAGCAATGTGGAGCGCGGGGCTCGAACAGGGAGGCATCCTGTTCGAGCCCAGTCTCCAGCATTCGTTGCGAGTGCCTTGCCCACTGCGCCACTGTCCCTTTTGGCATTTTCTTTGTGTTTCACATATTTCTCCTGCTGTTGTTTTATTGTTAGATTACGATCCTAACTGCTGGATGATGCCATGGCTTTGGAGTATTGGACTCGCTTCGTTGATTTTAAGTGTCTATTTTCCTCACAGATTTAATCACGAACACCGCAGGCAGCATCGTCCACAGCACCCAGTACACTAGTGGATTCTCACTACAGTGCAACTCTTAAAACGCCGGACAACTTAAGAGCTGATTATACCGAGCTTTTTTCACATACTGTACTATCAATATGTGAACTGCTGCACCAGGGGGGGGAAATTAAGGAATCCCAACCTGAGCATAACCTAATTAATCAAAAGTACCTAACATAACCTAATTAATCAAAAGTACCTAACATAACCTAATTAATCAAAGTACCTAACATAACCTAATTAATCAATAAAGTACCTTGCATAACCTAATTACTCAATAAAGTACCTAACATAACCTAATTAATCAATAAAGTACCTTACATGACCGAATTAATCAATAAAGTACCTAACATAACCTAATTAATCAAAAGTACCTAACATAACCTAATTAATCAAAGTACCTAACATAACTTAATTAATCAAAAGTACCTGACATAACCTAATTAATCGATAAAGTACCTAACATAACCTAATTAATCAAAGTACCTAACATAACATAATTAATCAATAAAGTATCTAACATAACTTAATTAATCAATAAAGTACCTTGCATAACCTAATTACTCAATAAAGTACCTAACATAACCTACTTAATCAATAAAGTACCTTACATAAACTAATTAATCAATAAAGTACCTAACATAACCTAATTAATCAATAAAGTATCTAACATAGCCAAATGAAACAATAAAGTACCTAATATAATCTAATGAATCAATAAAGTACCTTACATAACCTAATTAATCAATAAAGTACCTAACATAGCCTAATTAATCAAAAGTACCTAACATAGCCGAATTAATCAAAAGTACCTAACATAACCTAATTAATCAATAAAGTACCTAACATAACCTAATTAATCAAAAGTACCTAACATAACCGAATTAATCAAAAGTACCTATCATAACCTAATTAATCAATAAAGTACCTAACATAATATAGTTAACCCATTATCCGCCAATCATGGTTTCTCCGCCATGCGTTGTCTGCCAATAACTCTGTAAGGCGTTTTTGAGATCAATATTTCATATTTTCGTCATGGTATTCATATTTCACCCACGGAGTCTTGGGTGAAGCTGTCTGAGCCATCACAACTCTGCAACGCTTCAATACCGCCACCTGGTGGCCGATCGGTGAGTTGCCAAACTGGAAGTGCCCATTGTAGCTCGGTCCGTCCCCTATTTTCGTCCGGCCACTCGCTTATCGTCCCGGGGCTCAATACAGACACCGTCGATATGGATCTTTGCCATAACTCAATAATCAACATGATTTGGACGTGTATTAGTAATATACAAACCGGAAATGGATCGCATCGATCAACATCCCATAATTGGGACCTGTTTGCTCCACTCTCATCGCCCAACGCTACGAGGAGACTGGGGTGAGTTTCAGCGTTTTTCTTTATCATTTTCGATACAAACTGCTCTGATCAATATATCACCCATACTACATAAATCATTTAACGTCGGTCATTGAATTATAAACGACCCCCCCCCCCCCTCCATTCACCCGCAGATGACCAGTCATGACGTTTAGGACCATGTACAGTTGACATTTTTAATATAACATTGATCGGTATCAAACTGCATTTGATCATCTAATATATGCATTATGCCTATATCTCACGTTCTATGAAATACTGCAGAAAACGATAAAAAACATATTTATACTCTAGATCAGTGGTTCTCAACTGGTCTAGCCTCGGGACCCAACATTTTCCTTAGTCATTAAGTCGCGACCCAAAATTTTTAACCACTATGATTTATGTAAAAAAAAAAAATTGCAGTAATACGCAATCTTTCAAAACATGAAATAAACACAAAAAAGTGCAACAAAAGTGCAACTATTGCTAAAAACCCAATGAAATAAAAGAATAATACATAATATATGCTTCTTAGCAGATTTCTTAGCTTAACATAACAGACCTAAGTTTGGGGGAACTAATGGGATAACTGGGGTTGCAACAAAAGTGCAACTAGGGCTAAAAACCCAATGAAATTAAATAATAATAATAAATAATTATGCTTCTTAGCAGACTTCTTAGCTTAACATAACATACCTAAGTTTGGGGGAACTAATGGGATAACTGGGATTGCAATAAAAGTGCAACTAGGGCTAAAAACCCAATGAAATAAAATAATAATAAATAAAATGCTTCTTAGCAGATTTCTTAGCTTAACATAACAGACCTAAGTTTGGGGGAACTAATGGGATAACTGGGGTTGCAACAAAAGTGCAACTAGGGCTAAAAACCCAATGAAATTAAATAATAATAATAAATAATTATGCTTCTTAGCAGACTTCTTAGCTTAACATAACAGACCTAAGTTTGGGGGAACTAATGGGATAACTGGGATTGCAATAAAAGTGCAACTAGGGCTAAAAACCCAATGAAATAAAATAATAATAAATAAAATGCTTCTTAGCAGATTTCTTAGCTTAACATAACAGACCTACGTTTGGGGGAACTAATGGGATAACTGGGGTTGCAACAAAAGTGCAACTAGGGCTAAAAACCCAATGAAATTAAATAATAATAATAAATAATTATGCTTCTTAGCAGACTTCTTAGCTTAACATAACAGACCTAAGTTTGGGGGAACTAATGGGATAACTGGGATTGCAACAAAAGTGCAACTAGGGCTAAAAACCCAATGAAATAAAATAATAATAAATAAAATGCTTCTTAGCAGATTTCTTAGCTTAACATAACAGACCTACGTTTGGGGGAACTAATGGGATAACTGGGGTTGCAACAAAAGTGCAACTAAGGGCTAAAAACACAATGAAATAAAATAATAATAATAAATAATATATCCTTCTTAGCAGACTTCTTAGCTTAACATGCAGGGAACTAATGGAATAACTGGGGATGATGTTTGCTCCTGACAAGAGTCTCAAAGTCTGGGGTGATGGTAGACAAAGCAACTCTGAGGTCATGCTCAATGTCCAATCTGTTCCTCCGCTTTGTCTTCAGCTGGACCAGAGCTGAGAAGCCACTTTCACAAAGATAGGTAGTGAAAAAAAGTTAAAAAATAAAAATAAAATGTACTTTTTTTTTATTTATTTTTTTTACACACACATCCGCGACCCACTCAAAATGGCCCTGCGACCCACTTTTGGGTCGCGACCCACCAGTTGAGAAACACTGCTCTAGATGGTATTTTAGTATGAATGTGTGAATGAAAAAGTAAAATGTTCCTACATCCTGAACGATAGATAATTGATGTTGAATGGGCCATAGTAATGTCAATTTAGCAATACAATTTAAAAAGTTATAGCCCTGCAAAGAAGGTGAACATCTCCATAGACAAATAGCGCTGGCAGAGGATGATTTAGGATGATCAAAGTGGTGGCAGAGAATGGGTTAATACATTTATTGAAGGAGCTGTTTTATGATCCTTGTCAGCTTGTGTGTGTGTGTGTGAGAATGAATGAATGAATGAATGAAAACTTTATTTAACAGATTGCAGAATGGGTACAATACAGTACGGCTCAATACACACAATTGTTAACACTTTGAGTGCCACTCACGAGATTTCTCGGATTTTTTTTTCTTTTGTTTTTTGCGATCTGAAAAATTATTGCATCACCCGAGCCTACCCGAGTATAGCCGAGGGGCGCCGGCGATCACTGTGGAAAAAAGCGCCCCCTGTCGTCTCCCAGATGACATAAGTGATTTTGGAATGGACTCAATGAAAATGAATGGGGAAAAAAATCCGGTACTCCACATTTTCCAGTTCACTGATCCAGCCGGGGTTACCAGAGTTCATTCTGGAGCCTCAGAGCCCTGCGGATCATGGAGTTCTACTGTATCGCGTTGGATCCATACACGTATCGATTTTTTCGAATGGTGATCAGGAATTGGAATATACCAGTTGGATACCATCTGATGTCAGGTAAGGACTCTATGTTATCAGTGGTAGGATAATCAGAGTAAGTTTGATGAAGTTATAAGCTGTTTTGTGAAATGTCTTCTTTCGGTTTCACTGTAAAAGTCCGTGAGGAAATCAACGGAGCGATTATCAGTGCGC
Source organism: Notolepis coatsorum (assembly GCF_963971535.1). Taxonomy (NCBI): domain Eukaryota; kingdom Metazoa; phylum Chordata; class Actinopteri; order Aulopiformes; family Paralepididae; genus Notolepis; species Notolepis coatsorum. Next base: position 69,253,723 of record NC_140166.1, on the reverse strand, counting down.
GGCCGTAATGTGCTTGCGTGCACGTATAATATTGATCATCTAGCGTTTATTTGAAAACGATTCATAAAAAGGCAGACGAATATCAACGTTGTGGAATATTCCACTAAAAGACGATTTTCATAGAATGCTCCAGAATGAGCTGTTTTTTATATCAAAACGGGGGCTTTTCTAACTGCTCTGAAACGGAAACGACGCGATAAAAAAACAATCTGCCTTCACAGCACTGACTGGAAAATAGTCTTTGATAATGCGATGGGCAGATTAGACACGTAGCCATAATTTAAAACATAGATTAGGCGATATTAACGTTAACATTGGCGCCGATGGTGGCATTCAAGCGGTAAAACGGAAAACCAGGCGTGGCGCTCAAAGTGTTAAGGGGATGCAGACCAGAGAAAGACGTTTGTCTTGTTTACATCAGGGTCCCCCATTGTGTGTGTGTGTGTGTGTGTGTGTGTGTGTGTGTGTGTGTGTGTGTGTGTGTGTGTGTGTGTGTGTGTGTGTGTGTGTGTGTGTGTGTGTGTGTGTGTGTGTGTGTGTGTGTGTGTGTGTGTGTGTGTGTGTGTGTGTGTGTGTGTGTGTGTGTGTGTGTGTGTGTGTGTGTGTGTGTGTGTGTGTGTGTGTGTGTGTGCGTGCGTGCGTGCGCGTCAAGTACCTCTCACTCTGTCTTGTCTCTCTAGGGGCTAAAGTGCTACAGACATGCACTTGGTTAATAATGATTACTATCAAGCTTGATTTCCCTGCTGACACTCAGCCTTCCCTCCCCCCACCAAGTCCACCTACTCGACTACACACACACACACACACACGTACACACACATTTGAATACTTAATTTGGTTCCACAAATTATATTACATAAACAGGGAATCAAATATATCGGGGCCAAGCAGCACTGAGCACTTAAGGGACACCTCCTTCTCCACGCGGCTAAGCTGCCAATAATAGCTGAGACAGAGCAATATTTGGCTATTTGTTTGGCTTTTCTCTTTGACATTGCAGGAATTCTCAGTCCGCTCATGGTGCATTTATATATACATGGCCAAGACTTCCAAATATGAGTACACTATATCTACACTTGTACCCAAGGTCGGCCATCACATCGAGCAATGGTTGGTATTTGATATACTTGTCCTGGAAAGCCTGGTCCATGTACAGGTCAAAGGCACAGCCTACTTCTAAGATTAGCACCTCCTTGTGGCTGGTGTCAACAAAAACAACATCAGGTGTATTTGGGATGTTAGCAAAGACATCGTTGGTAAAAACCAAACCACTCTGGTTGCACTCTAGCATGTTTGTACATTGTTGCACTAGATGGTAAGATGTTTTGTACCGCATCAGACACAATGTCCACAATACGGTCATGGCGAGCGATGTGCAGGTGTTTGTATGCATTACATCCATTTGTTATGTGCGCAATGGATTCTAGGTGTTGTTGTGAGTCCTGATGGTTTAATCAGAATGGACTGTGAATGTGAGGATACCAGGTGGACAGATTGTACTTAGTGGGTAATACATGCAGTCTTGCCAGGGGGGGGGGGGGTCACTGCCATGGCCCGAGCCCTCTTCTATGTTCCCTAGAGGCGGTGAATTGAAACTCCCCACTTTGCTGCTGTTCATTATGTCTGTCTGACTGAGGCGGGGGGGACAGCGTTGCGGTTGGAATCGATCCTTCGGGGCCAGTAGGACGACATGGGGTCTTAATCACAGCATGGACCTCTGAGCAGAGGATGTGTACCGACTTACCCCCAGGTAGAGGCCTCGCACGGGCCTCATCCCCTGTAGCTGTGTCTAGCGGGGGAGGTAGCCGGGGAGGTAGCGGGGGAGGTAGCGGGACTGAACTCGGCAAGTAAAGCGGGTGCCTCGACAAGGTGGCAGTGCAGTGGTTCTCAAACCTGTTTCACGTCAAGGACCACTGGATTATTACACACTAGGCCTGGGGCTGGGGCCATGGACCCCCATGAGATAAGATTGCTATTATTAGATCTGGTACTGTATCAGTGGAGAAAGTGATAACATGATCAGAAAAATAGTGAAGTTAAACTTTTCTATTTGGCGGTCCCTGGATGCCATGTTGAGAACCACTGGAGTCACGCATACAGGGGTAGACAAATCCTGACTCCTATCTCTCATAATGATCCTCTGATGCCCCTCGACCCCTCACCCATGATGCCCCTCGACCCTTCACCCCTGATGCCCCTCGACCCATCACCCCTGATGCCCCTTGACCTCTCACCCCTGATGCCCCTCGACATCTCACCCCTGATGCCCCTCGACCCCTCACCCCTGATGCCCCTCGACACCTCACCCCTGATGCCCCTCGACCTCTCACCCCTGATGCCCCTCGACATCTCACCCTTGATGCCCCTCGACACCTCACCCCTGATGCCCCTCGACATCTCACCCCTGATGCCCCTCGACCCCTCGACCCCTGATGCCCCTCGACACCTCACCCCTGATGCCCCTCGACCTCTCACCCCTGATGCACCGTGACACGAGGACGTGAACGCAGGCCGGGGAGGGAACACACTGTTCATCTTCACCGCAGGCGGGCGCTTCTGTGGGCTTTCTGTTCAAACTGACAAGACCTCGACTTAAGAGGTCGGCTTTTAACGCGTCGCCTTCCTCGTACCGGAGCATTCGTTATGGATCCAGGCGGAGAGTGAAGATGAACTGAGTGACTCGGTTCCTTTAAGTCGACGCAGAGCCGCGCGGCCTGGCAGTGGATAACAAGCGGCATCGAATGTATTAACATATGATATGCTGCCACAGAGGCTCCAGGAGAACCATCCATCTGTCTCTCTCTCTCTCTCGCTCTCTATCTCTCTATCTCGCTCGCTCTCTATCTCTCTCTCTCTCTCTCTATCTATCTATCTATCTATCTATCTATCTATCTATCTATCTATCTATCTATCTATCTATCTATCTATCTATCTATCTATCTATCTATCTATCTATCTATCTATCTATCTATCTATCTCTCGCTCTCTCTCTCTCTCTCTCTCTCTCTCTCTCTCTCTCTCTCTCTCTCTCTCTCTCTCTCTCTCTCTCTCTCTCTCTCTCTCTCTCTCTCTCTCTCTCTCTCTCTCTCTCTCTCTCTCTCTCTCTCTCTCTCTCTCTCTCTCTCTCTCTCTCTCTCTCTCTCTCTCTCTCTCTCTCTCTCTCTCTCTCTCTCTCTCTCTCTCTATCTCTCTCACTCTCTATATATCTCTCTCTATATCTCTCTTTATATATTTCTCTATATCTATCTATGTCTGTATGTCATTATCTCTCTATCTATATTTCTCTCTATTATCTCAATACATGGTCGAGACACTCTAACTAATGGTGTGATCCATGATACACAAGGGCCTCAAACTATTCCAGCTATGTTGTGAATCCAGAGCCAATACCTACCTCTCCTCGACTTGAAAGCCAGCAGGATTGTTGATGACATTGCCAAGCCTAATTTAACCAGGTAGGTTGACTAAAGCATTGATTTTACAGGGAGAGGTAGGGCGACGCAATCTTTACCAGAGCATATCGATGACTCCAGTCCGAATCGGAAGACTGTGCAGCCGTGCCAGTAGAAATAGCCTCAGGTAAAGCGAGCCCCGTCTGAATTGATATTCTTGAGTTTCTGAAAATCGCCTGATTATCGGACAGAGTTGTCAACTCGTTACTCTCCATTTCCATCTCCAGCCTGACACTGTCTTCACTATAACCCATTCCTGTGGGGGAGGGGGATTATATTTACCCTAACCAATCACAGGAGACCAACGTATCATCCCCATGCAGTACTAACCAATCACAGGAGACCAACGTATCCTCCGCTTGCAGTACTAACCAATCACAGGAGACCAACGTATCCTCCGCATGCAGTACTAACCAATCACAGGAGACCAACGTATCCTCCGCATGCAGTACTAAGGCCATGCAAAATAAATGGTTTGGTTCCGGTTGCCGACCGACCCTGCTTAAAAAAGTTTTTTTTTTTTTAAACAATAAAGTTTTGTTAAATCTTAGTCAAAAAGTGCAGTCCATGTCAATAATGAGAATATATAAAAAGAAAGTATTTCACAATATTTCCACAGCTCTCTGACGTCAGGATATTTAGTGAGTAGTATTTAGGGGTGGCATTTTTAATACTACTACCTTTGTACATTATAATACAAATCCGCAGGTTCCCGGTTCGATTCCCGCTCCTCCTGGCCGTGTCGCAGTGTCCTTGAGCAAGATATTTCACCCCTATTTGCTCCCGATGAGCAGGTTGGCTCCTTGCATTGTGTCGGGTGCACCATAAAATGGCCACCGTACAATGTTTTGATAATGTTGCCATGGAAACCATTGTTAGTTGGGTGCAAGAGATTGAGAAAGTTGACGTGTTACCATTGCAAAGGTATCATTCTCGAAGTCAACTTCCTGTCTGTTGTTGCTACGCAACTACGGCTTGGGGGAAACATTCACCCCGGGTACATTGTGAACGCTTCATTTAGTGCAGAAAACGGATTGGAAAAGCGGCAAATTAAACACAATCGAGGGTAATTTTCTTCAGTGCATCACAATGTCAAAGAGCTGCTGTGTTACGTGTTGTACTAATAACTAAATCAAAATCGCAAGTTTTATATAATACCAGCTGAGGCATCACAGAGGAAAAAGTGGCTGGCGGCTATCAAGAGGGCACATATGGACGCAGACCGGAGAGTCGATCAAAGCAGACACTGGTCCCCCAAGTTAAATCATACGTATATCAAGTTTCAAGTTTCTTTATTAATTGTCATACAGAAATACAGAATACATTTGTATGGAATGCTTCTTTCTGTTTAGCTCCTGAGAGTGTGCTAGATAAAATAAAAAGATAGTATAAAATAAGTATAATATAAGTATAAAATAGAAAGTCAAGTGCGTAAACAAGTGTAAACAAAACAAAAAATTTCAATATACATAAAATATACAGTATATACAATGCAGAGTAGAGAAGGTAACTGAGTTACAGAAATAATATACAGTACAGTTGTAACTGAGGGGTACAATTCCCTGACTGTATTACTAGATATGATACTTACTACCACTACCTTTGTACTTAATATTCGGCCACCCAGTACACGGCATAAATATATTATGATGAACACTGTCACGTAGATGAAACGGATCCAACACAAATGTACGAATTAGAAATAGGTCTTTATTTCTACACAGCGATGGTGTGTAGAACAAGCACTTAATCAAATCAATCACATTTATGAATGGAATTAGTATGCACTTTTATGGCAAGAGTATTCGTCGGTATATCAATAGAGAATGTCCAATCTCTGAAGGCGCAGGTGGTACATATACGACCTGGAATAGGTTAAGGAATAACAGCAATGATACTTTAATGATTATATACTGGATACACTAGAGGGGGTTAATCCGGTCGCTTGTAAGCCGACAGGAGTAGGAGGGGGGGGGGGGGTAGAATCCGGCTGCCTCATCCGGCCAAGGGTATCCCAGGTGAACCCACTGTAGTGCCGTTCAATGCGCCGGCGATCCTTGGACCACAGATGAAAGCAGGTGGACTCTTTGTGGGCCGGCTCTCTCCGGTCCACGGGGGAGAGACGTGAAGCGACCTCGTCTTGCAGAGCGTCTCCTCACCTTGCGTCCTCTCCAGGGGGGGGGGGGTTCCAACACACGGCAGTGTCGGGGGTCTTTATCCATGGAATAATCAAAGTATACAAAGCATAATCCGTGCCTGGGAAGGCGGGCTGTCGTCGGTAGAATAATCCGGTATACAGGTCCACTCGCTCGTCGGCTCTGGGGCTCCTCGGGTGCAGCTTCACGTGGGGTCACCCACCCTGGGTAAGCAGCCAGTTCTCTGCCCGAAACGATGGGGTACTGACTACGGTAGTATTCTCACCGCACGAAGCACTATATATTAACAGACTATTATTAGCTTAATAGACTACGTCCAACTCGACGATATAGTGCCAAATATGACTATTCAAATATTAATATACACGATGTCTCAATACCGATGGTAGGCGAACTTGGCCTTACTCCCACACGTGGCGTCGCGGGGAGGCTTTACGTCTGTGACTCTATTGGAGGGTAAGAAACTGGACTGAAAAAGGAAGTCCTACTTTAGTAGCGCAGTATATATACGCACTATGAACAAATAGTCCCATTAGTGGTGCGGTAGCCAGATTCCTACGCGGAACTAGGACTTGTTCGTACATGTGGAGCGGTACGTTTGAACTGGGTCTGAGGGGTATGGCAGCCTGGCACCAAGGTATCGACCAATAGTAGAATGGAGACTATTATGGGATGTTCAGTAGGCTAGAATGGATATTCAATGCATATTGTACAAGGAATATACAAGGGATATCAGGGAATATTAGAGAATATACAAATACAATTAAATATATATATATAAATAAATATATATATTCGGTTTAATCTGGCCCTTCACAACAGCCACCCCCTGATTGGTCCCAGACCTAATCAGTTAAACAGAGACAGATTAATCGCGTTGTCTATTTACACATAAGGGTTTGCTGTAGGGGTCAGTCAACTTCACAAAGTCATAGGGTTGTAGGGTCATGGTCATCATCGATTGTGTCTGGGAGTCGAGGTAGTTCTATGAGCCTCGCCACGGGACGGGTGTAAGTGCGACCCTGGACGAGCACTTCAGCTGCTCGGACCTTGCCGTCGGCACCGGTGATCACTTTGCTTACGCGGCCGGCCGGCCACATAGCTCTGGGCAGTGATTGATCAATAATCATGACGACTGTTCCTTCTGTCAAATTGTCTCTCTCCTTTACCCACTTCTGGCGGGTCTGTAGAGACGGTAGGTAGTGCAGTAGGAAACTGTTCCAAAACTTGTCGGCTAATACTTGGCTGTACCTCCACATTCGTCGGCCGTTCGCTTCTTCAGGCCGGTACATTGTCTGTGGTAATGCAGGATCTAGCCGCCCCATCAGGAGTGTGTTGGGGGTAACTGGGTCGATATCCGCCACATCACTGGAGACATATCCGAGGGGCTTCGAGTTAAGTACTCCCTCAATCTCCGTGAGGACTGTCATTAGGACTTCTTCCGCCACAGTCTGGGCCCCAAGTACTGCGTACAGGGCTGTATTTATGGAGCGCACTTCTCGTTCCCAAGTGCCACCGAAGTGGGGTGCGTTTGGGGGGTTGAATTGGAAATCAACCTGTGCTGGAGCGAGGTGGGTCTTAAGTTCTGGGCCCATAGCTTGGAAGCTCTCTCTCAGCTCTCTTTCGCCGCCTTTGAAGTTTGTCCCATGATCGGACAATAGGGTAGACGGTCTTCCTTTCCGTGATGTGAATCTACGGAAGGCCATAAGGAATGAGTCTGTGCTCATGGTCGGGAGAAGCTCGATGTGTATCGCTCTGGTGGTCATGCATTTGAATACAATACCCCACCGCTTCTCGGTTCCTCTTCCTTTCTTTATGTGCAGCGGGCCAAAGCAGTCCATACCCGTTGAGTGGAATGGCTTGTCACCGATTCGGAGGCGACATGGAGGAAGGTCAGCCATCCTTGGTATGCTGGGCTGCGCGCGCCACTTGCGGCAGTCTAGACATGTTCGCTGGAAGTGTCGTACCGCCTCTCTTCCTTGTAGGATCCAGTAACGACGTCTGATTTCCGCGAAGACTCTTTCTGCTCCTGCGTGATGTACATCCTCATCGTATTTCTTTATAATCAGCTCTGTGACCTTGTGTCGGCTGTTCAATACGATCGGGTATTTAATGTCATCCGGTAGATTGGGGGCTCTGCGTAGGCGACCACCCACTCTGATGAGGGTATGAGCGTCGCTCTCGGGGGCCAGATGAATTAATCTGCTGTCGGATGGGACGGGCTTTCCTCCCTGTAGACAGGCCAATTCATCGGGGAACGAGTCTCTCTGGGCTCGCTGCAGTAGAAGCAATTCTGCTTCCTCGTAGTTAGCTGCTGACATATCAGCGGGGAACTTGCACTCCGGGTGGTACCGCAGGAATGTTCTTTGTTGTGCACTCTCTATGGACGTGCAATCGTCTATGTTAGGGTCGGTGGAGGCTACGGTGCTCAATCCACAGAACACAGACTTCTTATTTTCCACCTCCTCTGGACTTGCTTCCCTCGGGATAGGCATGGGCCACTGTCCTTCCGGGAGTCTTAGGAATGCGGGGCCGTCACTGTAGACATTGCGACGGGTGAGGTCATCCAGGGGCATCCCCCGGGTGATGACGTCAGCTGGGTTCTGTTTTGTATCAACGTAGCGCCACTCTGTTTCTCCGGTTAACTCTTCGGTTAAGTCTTGAATCTCGGTGACTCTGACTCCCACGAAGACTTTGTACTTGCATGAGTCCGATTTGATCCAGGCGAGTACCGTCGTGGAATCTGACCACAGGATTGTTCTAGACACCGGTATGGTGAGCTCACGTTGGATGAGCGTGGCTAGGTGCGCTCCGGCTAGGGCTGCGCAGAGCTCTAGACGTGGGATAGATTGTTGCTTGCGTGGGGCTATTCTCGAGCGGGCGAGGACAAATGCTGTGTAGATCTCTCCCCCCTGGTCTTGGGCCCGCAAGTAGGCTACTGATCCGTATGCGACCTCTGAGGCGTCACTGAAGACGTGTAAGTCCATTTTACATGTCTCTGGCCTCACCGTGGGTGGGAAGTAGCTTCGGCGCATATTAACGCCTGGGAGTGAGTGGAGCTCCATCTCCCACTCTCTCCAGGTGGATGCAAGGTGTGCGGGAATGGGGTCGTCCCAGCCCTGGTCCTTGTCCCACAATGCTCGTACAATCATTTTTGCCCTGGTGGTGTACGGTAGAATACATCCTAGCGGGTCATATTGTCGGGCGAGTGTTGTGTACACACTCCGTCTGGTGGTTGGCGCCGCCGCCGGCCTTCCCTGCTCCGTAGTCAGGGGCTTGTGTCTGTAGTGAAGCGAATCTGTTTTGAATCGCCACACCAATCCCAGGGTCATCTCCTGGGCTTCTCCCGGGATTGTAGCCATCCAGGTCTCGCTGCTGGCTGCCTTGTCCTCGGAGGAGAGGCTGCGCAGTACTTGCGGATCGCTGCTGGCCCACTGCCTGAGATCAAAGCCGCCTTTGATCAATGAGGCGCGGAGTTTAATCAGGAGAGCCTCGGCTTCTTCTTGGGTTGAAAGGCTTTGTAGACAGTTGTCTACGTAGAAGCTGTTCTTTACGCTGTGTCGGACCTCTTCGTCCGCTGCTGGGTCCTCTGCTACATGTTTCTGTAGTGCAAATGTAGCACAGCAGGGGCTGCACGTCGTTCCGAAGGGGAGGACTTCCCATTGGTAGATGGCTGGGTGCTCATCTCCTGGCTTCTCTCTCCATAGGAACCGTAACAGGGGCTTGTCCGCCTCTACTAATCTCACCTGCAGGAACATTCCTTTAATGTCCCCGCTGATGGCCACCTTTTCCTGGCGGAAGCGGAGTAGAACGCCGAGTAGGGAGGGGCCGAGTGTGGGACCGGGCAGTAACTCTTTATTCAGATTTTGGGATCCGATCTGGTAGCTGCAGTTAAATACTATGCGGTCTTTACCGTTGTGATGGACCTTGTGGTGAGGCACCTACCACGATTCAGTGGTCTGGTCAGCCTCTTTAATGTCCATCTTTGTGACGTGTCCCGCTGTGATGAGCTTCTCAATCTCAGCGCGGTATACACTCTCTTGGGCGGGGTTCTTGGCTAAGCGCCGCTCCGTGTTCAGCAGGTACCGTTCTGTGGCGTCTGTCTTGGCGTGGAAAGTAGGCATTCCTTCTCGCCGCAGGAGTGGCGTGGCGTATCTCAACACGCCGTTGACCGGGACTCTCTTGGTCCCTGTCTCGAGGAGGTGAATGGCGTAAATGTCATCTTTAGAGCGAATGTCTTTCTTTCCGTTCTTAAAGGGCATTTGTTCCAAGGTCCATAGCCGCTCTACGTGTTGCAGGAGTGCGGTTTCTCCCTCTGTGACTCGGGAGTGGAGACATCTAGTGGCTGTACTTCGGTTGAGAGATTTGGCGAGCGGGCCTTGGAGAGTCCATCCCAAACGGGTCTCGACTGCTGCAGGACAGCCTCGGGGTCCGGTATGAACCCGGTCTATCGGGACAATGAGGTCTGCATGGTCGGAGCCTATCAACAGGGTCGGCATAGCATTGTCTATGAGCGGGATCGGTAACTTGCGCAGATGTGCATATTTCTCCATCAGCTTGGCGACGGGGTATGTGTACCGCGACAGTCCTATTTCTTGGCTGGTGAAAGCGTCTGTAATCTGGTACCGTCGCTCAGGCTGGCCGCTTGCTGCGATAGAGAATGAGACATTCTCGCCCTTTATCGTCTTCAAATCTCGTCTTATTGTCCGAATTGTCATTTGGGTTTCGCTTCCCCGCAGCCCTAGCTGGGCCGCAGCGGAGACGAGCAGCAGGGTCTTCTCTGACCCGTCATCGAGGACGGCGTAAGTGTCCAGGACTTTATTCTGGTAGCTTAGTGTCACACGCACTACTTTTAGGAGTACTCGGGCTCCACTGCTGCTGGCGGGATCGATGTACATGACGCTCGCTTTGCGGCTGGATGGTGCGGGTGAAGGGCGCCGTCTGTTACTGTCGTGAAGTATGTCCAGATGGGCTCCATCGCACTTGGTGCACCTTTTCTTTAAGCGGCATTCGGCTGCCATGTGTGAGCGCGCACAGCGAAAACAGCGCTTGTTGGATTTTATCCATTGACTTGCTTCCTCCGCGTTCAGCTTGGGGAAGGAGTCACATTGCGCTAGCCAGTGTTCTTTCTCACAGTAGGGGCACACTATCTTCCACTTCTCCGTTCTGGAGGGGGTACTGTGGCTCCTGCTGCTCGGTACTGACTCCGATTGGTGCATCACAGTCACCGATCTTCTTCCATCATTTAGTCGTCTGGTTCCTTCTCTGGAGCCAGGGGTGCTCCGTCCGAATGTATCTAGCCGTAGGCTGCTGACTTCTCTCGCCAGGAAGTCTGCTAGATCGAGGAGGTTCGGTTCGGGGCCATTCGGGTCTCTGTGGTCCCTCTGCCGCCTAAAGCGCTCCTGACGAGCGGGCGGCAGCTTCTCCAGAATCCTTTCCACATTTGAGTTGGCGTAAAGTTCATGCCTCCCCTTCTCTCTTTGCGCTCCCAACATCCCTACCAGGGACTGCACTCTGATGGACAGGTCGTCCAGTGCTCGATTGTCTATTGCTGGGGGTAAGCGGTCGATGTGTCGGATCTCCTGGATCACGTAATCCCATATGCGCCCATACCTCTGGTCCAATGCTACCAGCGCTGCTGTGTATGGGGTGGTGGAAGTCGCGTAGGCGAGCGCTATATTATGTGCGCGGGGCACCTTTAAGTGCTTCAGTAGGATGGCGTATTTGTGGCGTTCATCCAATACATCCACCAACATGGTCTCCAGACACATGCGGAGTTCTGTATACTGGGCCCGGTTCTCTTGGGTGAAGTCGGGTACCATAGGCGTGCCAATGTATGACGCTGACTGTGGATACATCGGCGAGCGTTGGGGGAGAGGCCTCCTAGGCGAGTCTCCTCCCGCTCCTTGGTATGGGCTGGTACCGGCAGTGTACCATGGCCCGCTTGTCCAGGTGCTGTTCCTCGGTGCGGGTCGTGCGTCGTGCTCACCCGTGTATAGAGTCGGGGGTCTGTAGCGCAGCTCCGCGGGAGTATAGCCTGGGCTGTACCGGACCTCCTGGTCCGGTAGAGTACTGTGCTGTCTTCGGGCGTGGTTCTCCTCCTCTTCCTCTTCGTCTTCAGTTAGGTCATCCAGTGCTTGTAGTCTCTGGTTTAGCCTCTCCACAGGATATGCTGCTCCTTCCCGGTTGCTAGGTCTCGCTTGGACCGGTGGGGGGAGGTGGTCTGTGGGGGGTATAGACCTCGTCTGTTGGTCAAGTTCAGGGTTGTTTACTCGACTAGGGGATGCCGCCCTGGAGGTGTGTCTAGACGAGTTCCTGGAGCCTCTGGCGGAGGGAGAGGGTGTTGTCCGTCTGATCAGCTGTTCTATTAGTTGCGACTGCTGTCTGTCGCGCGCTGCGTCCCGTTGAGCACCGGCTCGTTCTCGGGCCACATTCTCTTCCATCTGAATGCGTCTTATTTCTAGACGTATCTGCTCGTGTTCGCTTCGCTGCTGGATCTGCAGTCGGTCGCGTTCAGCAGCGGCGTTCAGGCTGATGAGGAAGGCCTGCTGTAGGGTCCTCTCTGCCTCGCTGGGAGAAGGCGGTTGTATAGGGGAGCCTTCCCTCGGGGTACTCCTTGCGGAGCCTTGGAGCTCTATCTCCACGGTGCTCTCCCCGTCTTCTTCCGTGCCGAGTTCTCTCTCGGTAGCGTTGTATTCCTCCCGGGACTCATCGGGGACTACTTCTTCAGTACTGGCGGGGTGTGAAGTCATGTCTGGTTCCCACTGGTCCCCACCGTGAACTTGGTCAGTTACATTAGAGCCCGTAGGGGCCTCTATGGTCGGGGTAGTCTGGGCGTTGGGGTTAGACATACTTTTACTTTCTAGTTTTACCGCGTTTACTGTTAGTAGAAGACTAGGTTGTTGACTGACAGCGTAAGCCTCTAAGTACTGAGGGAGCCGTCGTTCGCGCTGCGGGCGTTGGTTAGGAGGATCGTTTCGTGGAGTGTTCATCATAGGCCATTTCAATATTAATAACACTATATTAATATTACACTAATTACCATCCGGCTCGAAGGACCAATTGTAACTGAGGGGTACAATTCCCTGACTGTATTACTAGATATGATACTTACTACCACTACCTTTGTACTTAATATTCGGCCACCCAGTACACGGCATAAATATATTATGATGAACACTGTCACGTAGATGAAACGGATCCAACACAAATGTACGAATTAGAAATAGGTCTTTATTTCTACACAGCGATGGTGTGTAGAACAAGCACTTAATCAAATCAATCACATTTATGAATGGAATTAGTATGCACTTTTATGGCAAGAGTATTCGTCGGTATATCAATAGAGAATGTCCAATCTCTGAAGGCGCAGGTGGTACATATACGACCTGGAATAGGTTAAGGAATAACAGCAATGATACTTTAATGATTATATACTGGATACACTAGAGGGGGTTAATCCGGTCGCTTGTAAGCCGACAGGAGTAGGAGGGGGGGGGGGGGGGGGGGGGGGTAGAATCCGGCTGCCTCATCCGGCCAAGGGTATCCCAGGTGAACCCACTGTAGTGCCGTTCAATGCGCCGGCGATCCTTGGACCACAGATGAAAGCAGGTGGACTCTTTGTGGGCCGGCTCTCTCCGGTCCACGGGGGAGAGACGTGAAGCGACCTCGTCTTGCAGAGCGTCTCCTCACCTTGCGTCCTCTCCAGGGGGGGGGGTTCCAACACACGGCAGTGTCGGGGGTCTTTATCCATGGAATAATCAAAGTATACAAAGCATAATCCGTGCCTGGGAAGGCGGGCTGTCGTCGGTAGAATAATCCGGTATACAGGTCCACTCGCTCGTCGGCTCTGGGGCTCCTCGGGTGCAGCTTCACGTGGGGTCACCCACCCTGGGTAAGCAGCCAGTTCTCTGCCCGAAACGATGGGGTACTGACTACGGTAGTATTATCACCGCACGAAGCACTATATATTAACAGACTATTATTAGCTTAATAGACTACGTCCAACTCGACGATATAGTGCCAAATATGACTATTCAAATATTAATATACACGATGTCTCAATACCGATGGTAGGCGAACTTGGCCTTACTCCCACACGTGGCGTCGCGGGGAGGCTTTACGTCTGTGACTCTATTGGAGGGTAAGAAACTGGACTGAAAAAGGAAGTCCTACTTTAGTAGCGCAGTATATATACGCACTATGAACAAATAGTCCCATTAGTGGTGCGGTAGCCAGATTCCTACGCGGAACTAGGACTTGTTCGTACATGTGGAGCGGTACGTTTGAACTGGGTCTGAGGGGTATGGCAGCCTGGCACCAAGGTCTCGACCAATAGTAGAATGGAGACTATTATGGGATGTTCAGTAGGCTAGAATGGATATTCAATGCATATTGTACAAGGAATATACAAGGGATATCAGGGAATATTAGAGAATATACAAATACAATTAAATATATATATATAAATAAATATATATATTCGGTTTAATCTGGCCCTTCACAACAACAGTGTATAAATGGTGAGGTAATGGTGAGGTATAGCTTAGCTTGTGGTGCCACCTTGTGGTGGTGAGGTGCAATGAGGTATGAGATGATGTGCAATCTCTTACCAATAAATATAAAGTGTGTTGCATGTCTAAAGTGGGTGCTACAGTGAGTTGTTTATTTAAAGTGAGTGTGTACGTGTGGATGTGTGTGCTGTGGGTGTATTTGATGGTTTGTTACATAGTGTTATTGTTCATTGAGCATCCTGATGGCCTGGTGATAGAAGCTCCTTCTGAGTCTCTCTGTGCTTGCCATGAGACTCCGGTATCGCTTGCCTGACCGCAGCAGTTCAAAGAGGCAGTTGTTTGGGTGGCTGGGGTCTTTGATTATTATCTTGGCCTTACCCATACAGCGCTTGTTGTAAATGTCTTGGAGAGTGGGAAGCCCCCCTCCAATTGTGCGTTCGGCTGAACGGGCCACTCTCTGTAGTCTGCTACGGTATTGTGCAGTGCTATTCCCAAACCAGGAGGTGATATTGCCAGTCAGGATGCTCTCTATTGTGTATGAGTAGAAGTTCTTAAGGATCTTCTGACTCACGTTGAACTTCCTTAGGCGCCTAAGGAAGTAGAGGCATTGCCGTGCCTGTCAATGTGTGTGGTCCATGTCAAGTACTCGGATATGTGGACTCCTAGGTACTTAAAACTGTTCACTCTCTCAACCGGTGCCCCGTCGATGCTGAATAGTATAGAATAGAATAGAATAGAAATACTTTTATTATCCCGTGGGAAATTTGACACTGCAAATCGCTCAACATTTAAACATTTAGACAGGACAGGTCACAAATTAGAATAATAACACAAATCAATGTGAGGGGGCTGTAGTCCCTGACCCCCGACCTCCTAAAGTCCGCAATCATCTCTTTTGTTTTGATTTGATTTGATTTGATTTGATTTTTTTTTGCTGACGTTCAGGGAGAGGCTGTTCTCTTGACGCCATCCCGCTAGAACCTTTACCTCTTCCAGGTAGGCCCTCTCATCGTTTGCAGAGATCAGGCCCACCACTACTGTGTCGTCAGCAAATTTGATGATTGTGTTGTTGTTCCGCTGTGCCACACAGTCATGTGTGTACAGGGAGTAGAGGAGGGGACTCAGAACACAGCCCTGAGGGGCCCCTATGTTGAGAGTGATGGATGAGGAGGTGCAGTTGCCTGCTCTCACCACCTGGGGTCTGCCCGTCAGGAAGTCCAAGACCCACTGGCAGAGGTCATAGTTCAAGCCCAGGTCCCTGAGCAAGCACCACCAGCTGCTATTGGTGGTGCCTAGAACTAGGCTCAAGACTAGGGGAGACAGAGCCTGCTCCACCGCAGCGCCTAGATTGTGGAACAGCCTCCCCCTCAGCGTACGGGCCGCCCAGACCGTGCATGCTTTTAAATCACTTTTAAAAACCTACCTGTTCTCCTTGGCCTTCCCCCCCACTTAATCACCACTAGACCCCTGGCCCTTCTATCCTCTTTGTTTTACTGTGTCCTACCTGTTTTTATTACTTTCATTGCTTTACTGTGTTTTTAATCTTATATCTTGCATCGTATTATTTAGTTTTTATCAACCTGCCTGTGAAGCACTTTGGTGCCAGCTGCCGCTACCTGGAAATGTGCTATACAAATAAAATTTACTTGACTTGACTTGGCTATGAGTTTGGAGGGGACTATGGTATTGAATGCTGAGCTGTAGTCGATGAACATCATTCTCACTCTACCCATTTCATAACAGGTGAGAATAAGGAACAAATATTTATATCGTAAATTAATTATTGGCTGTGAGGCTGTAAACAGCAGATAAATGTTAGCTGTTGGTTGTCCCCTAAACTAAGATGGCGGTGGTCTCGTGACGTCAGAGTGTCTTTGAGAACGTGGAATGGCAGTTGTGTCCACACATTAAACATAGAAAATTATATTTATACGAAGTATTTCCGGAAACAGTGCTTATTTCCAAGACAGCGTTATCAAAATGGTATGGCAGCCATTAGTGTACCAACGGAGATTACCCATGATGCATTAGGAAAGGCCCTTTCTATTCATTCAAGTTGTACGTTCTCCTCTCTGAACATTAGACTACCAAACTTTCCAATGTCCCTATTTTTTATTTGTATTTGTTTGTATAATTCCCTCTTGTTAAGCCACTGTCACCAGTCACCTCCTAGAGTAGCTTTACCGAGTGTCACAACCTTTCACTTCCACTGCACCCCCACAATGCATTGCAACATGCAAATTGCTACAGGCAGTTTGCTGATTTCACTAAAAGCCCCCCGCTGGGTTTGTTTGGGAACATCTGGTGTGACTCATGCATAATGTGTCTGGTCACCGCTACTGCTTAGCGGGCTGCGCTGTGACTTAGTGTGGCTTCATACAAGCGTTGTTGATGGACAAGCTCGGAAAAAAACAAGAAATGTCTGAACATTGTAGCTCTTTTGAACCAGAGAAAGGTTTGGTTCAAAAGAGAAATGTGAACAGCACTAAAAGCCTGCGTGATCCTGTGGTCAAAGCTTTAGTGACGCACGGCTCTTTCTGTGCATCTGAGGTGATGGGATGAATCTCTCTCTCTCTTTCTCTCTCTCTCTCTCTCTCTCTCTGTCTCTCTCTCTATATCTATCTATCTCTCTCTCTCTCACTCTCTCTCTCTGCTCTGGTTGAGTGCTGCTCCCACACCCTACTCCACCAAACAGCTTTGTTTTATATATAAAAATATATCAGCCCACGTGTCGCGTAAGTGCTGTGGCGTTGTGGTCTCTGTTGTTCTGATCTGTGGAGGCTAGAGGTGCGATGGTGGAGGCGTTCATACACTTTTGTCTCTCTATCCCTTTTAGCCTTTTCTCCTAGTTTTCCGATTACTGGTGGAGGTGTTACACTGTGTGTGTGTGTGTGTGTGTGTGTGTGTGTGTTGATCATTGGCCACATGTCAGAGATATTTACTATGACGTACAGTAGAAGCCACAAGCCCTGGTTGTGTGTAGTTAGTAGCTCGAGGCCTGCGAGGCAGTCTGGGAGGAGGGACAAGCAGCTGTGTGTGTGTGTGTGTGTGGCATAGGTTATGTTTTATGTTAGTGTTCCCGTAGCATATCAAACCGTTGTTAATATTTTAAACATATGTATGTATGATATATGATATGAATAAAGTATGTGAAGTACATGTTCATGTCTGTGTCTGTGTTTTTGACACTGACAGTGATTGTGTGTGTGTGTGTGTGTGTGTGTGTGTGTGTGTGTGTGTGTGTGTGTGTGTGTGTGTGTGTGTGTGTGTGTGTGTGTGTGTGTGTGTGTGTGTGTGTGTGTGTGTGTGTGTGTGTGTGTGTGTGTGTGTGTGTGTGTGTGTGTGTGTGTGTGTGTTGCTGTACACTACAGGGTTGTTCCTGGTCAGTGATCTTTGTCGACCTCGATGCCCACAACAGGAACAGACAGACCCTCTCCTCCCTGCTTCCTCGAGAGTCACGCTCCCATGTAAGTTCACGCACGTGCACACACACACACACACACACACACAAATTACCCATCACTTTCACTTCATATCTCTTCTTCTTCTCCTTCTTTGTCTTCCATCTTCCACAGTAGTAGTTGTTGTTAGTAGTCAAAGTAGCAGTATTAGTAGTATAGTTTTCTGTACAGTATATGAATAGATTACTTTTAACTTACTTTCACTCTCACAGTAATGTTACAAAACTGTAAGGTTAAGCGGCTGGGTGGCGCAGCGGAGATTGCGCTCGTCACCAACGCAAGAGACACCGGGTTCGACTCCGGCTGTCGGCGTTGCCTCCGGCTTGGGCCAGCCATCATACTGACTCAATTGGCAGAGCCAGCGGGTGGAAGTCGATGGGTCGATCTGGACGTTGTGGACAGCGACTCCTACAGGTCGGTTGGTGACGCCTGCACAGCAGAGACAGGAAAATGGCGGGGGTAGTGTGAGCCTCCCACACGTTACACCTCGCCAATGATAGTCCGCGCTGGCAGGTGAAAAGATGTGACAGGCTGCCTCCTCATGTACCGGAGGGGACACGTGATGCAAGGCTTCTATCCTCCCTACAACCGACCAGTGGGGGGCATATGCAAGCAACGTTCAAGACAGGGGAGGGACGAATTGGCACATTGGAATTGGGATGGGAGAAAAATAAAAAAAAAGAGGAGAAAAAGTGGATTAAAAAAAAAACTGTAAGGTTAAGCAAATTGATATGGCAGTGATATATGAGTGATAAAATATTTCAACCTCTTAACTGGCACCGACCCGGCCCCCGGGCTGTTTTGAGGAGCTTTCCAATGACACCCCACGTGGGGATGAGCGAATCAGTGATCTAGGTGAAAAGTCACGAGCGAAAACAGGAAGAGAAAAAACCACCGAATGCATTCAGAGTCAATGAGAAAACTGAAACCTGCAGAGCTTTTTCTTTCTCCCAGTTTACCAAAATCGCTCCTAATCACTCATTTCTGAATGGAATTTTATGAAATGTAGACATGTACTACATAAGACTATGGACCCAGGGTGTTTTCCAGCTCATACCAATGTTTTTGGGATATTGCAACTACTACAGAAAGATGTGAGTCACACGGTGGAGCCGCACTGTTGCCTCACAGCGAGGAGGGTCTAGGTTCTAGGGGCCTTTCTGTGGGGAAGGTCCATGTCCTCTCCGTGTTTGCGCGAGTTGGTGACTGGGAAGCCTGTCTGTAGCTGCCCACTGCCCAAGCAATTGGGTAGTTGTATAGGGTTAAATGCAGATGAATAATTTCCCCACAGGGATTAATAGGATTCATTTATAGGCTGGGACAATCAAAGCCCTAAAAGAGAGGCCTCTTATGCCCCGAGAATGTCGATCAGTTATTTCCTGCTAACAAGGATTGCGTCAAACAAGGTACTCGTTGTCAAGAAGTAAGCCAATAATGGGCAATTAGGGAATATTTGCGTAATAGGCTACGGCATTCATTATGGCTTGTAAGTGGGCTAATTTTAGCGAGACGCCGGGGCGGGCAAGGCAAGAGGAACAAGGATGGGTAGGATTTAAGTGATGGGCTCAAGGGGGAAGGAGGAAGACTGGAAGAGAGGGAGCAAGCGGTGGGCCACAAAGAGTGCAAATATCTCCAGAAGACATTAAAATAACCACTTCCCTCTCTGCTAATGTCCCTGCATCTGCAGAAGACGCCTTGGCAGTGTGTACGGAAATGACTGTAATTAGAGGACCCCGGGCGCGTGCTGCCCGCGTGGGGCTGAAGAAAAGAGGGGAGGGAGAGGTGGAGAGATGAACGAATGAGTGGATTGAAGGGATGTAGGGATAGAGAGGAAGAGGGGAATAGAGGGGGGGGGGTTGGGGGGGATTTGTGGCTTATGCAAGGGAAACATTGAAGCTGTTCATTATGCATTAGGCTGACTAATATGGTATGAAATGCCTGCTTGTTTGGATCAGAGAGAGAGAGAGAGAGAGAGAGACATGAAGGCACAATTCCACCATGTTGTCATACACATATTTTCCTATCTGTTCACAGTGAGGCCCAATTGCTTGCATTTATAGTTAAAAAAAATAACCCCTTGATTCAATATTCAAAATATTAGTTATCAACATTCATTCTCAATGATTTGTCAAATGACTGAGTCCAGGAATAGCTTTGTCAAGCACTTTTGAGTTTAAGTAAAGAAAAATAAA
Organism: Notolepis coatsorum; assembly: GCF_963971535.1. Taxonomy (NCBI): domain Eukaryota; kingdom Metazoa; phylum Chordata; class Actinopteri; order Aulopiformes; family Paralepididae; genus Notolepis; species Notolepis coatsorum. Next base: position 69,233,949 of record NC_140166.1, on the reverse strand, counting down.
GCAAATTAAAGAACGTTGGTAGAACAGTAAAACACGTATTTTCCCCTGGTAGAACAGTAAAACATGTATGTTCCCCTGGTAGAACAGTAAAACATGTATTTGCCCCTGGTAGAACAGTAAAACATGTATTATCCCCTGGTAGAACAGTAAAACATGTAATGTCCCCTGGTAGAACAGTAAAACATGTATTTTCCCCTGGTAGAACAGTAAAACATGTATTTTCCCCTGGTAGAACAGTAAAACATGTATTTTCCCCTGGTAGAACAGTAAAACATGTATTTGCCCCTGGTAGAACAGTAAAACATGTATTTGCCCCTGGTAGAACAGTAAAACATGTATTTGCCCCTGGTAGAACAGTAAAACATGTATTTGCCCCTGGTAGAACAGTAAAACATGTATTTGCCCCTGGTAGAACAGTAAAACATGTATTATCCCCTGGTAGAACAGTAAAACATGTATTCTCCCCTGGTAGAACAGTAAAACATGTACTGACCCCTGGTAGAACAGTAAAACATGTATTATCCCCTGGTAGAACAGTAAAACATGTATTCTCCCCTGGGAGAACATTAAAACATGTATTCTCCCCTGGTAGAACAGTAACACATGTATTATCCCCTGGTAGAACAGTAAAACATGTATTTTCCCCTGGTAGAACAGTAAAACATGTCTTCTCCCCTGGTAGAACAGTAAAACATGTATTTCCCCCTGGTAGAACATTAAAACGTGTATTCTCCCCTGGTAGAACAGTAAAACGTGTATTTTCCCCTGGTAGAACAGTAAAACATGTATGTTCCCCTGGTAGAACAGTAAAACATGTATTTTCCCCTGGTAGAACAGTAAACCATGTATTTTCCCCTGGTAGAACAGTAAAACATGTATTTTCCCCTGGTAGAACAGTAAAACATGTATTCTCCCCTGGTAGAACAGTAAAACATGTATTCTCCCCTGGTAGAACAGTAAAACATGTATTCTCCCCTGGTAGAACAGTAAAACATGTATTATCCCCTGGTAGAACAGTAAAACATGTATTTTCCCCTGGTAGAACAGTAAAACATGTATGTTCCCTGGTAGAACATTAAAACATGTATTCTCCCCTGGTAGAACAGTAAAACATGTATTCTCCCCTGGTAGAACAGTAAAACATGTATTATCCCCTGGTAGAACAGTAAAACATGTATTTTCCCCTGGTAGAACAGTAAAACATGTATGTTCCCTGGTAGAACATTAAAACATGTATTATCCCCTGGTAGAACAGTAAAACATGTATTCTCCCCTGGTAGAACAGTAAAACATGTATTCTCCCCTGGTAGAACATTAAAACATGTATTATCCCCTGGTAGAACAGTAAAACATGTATTCTCCCCTGGTAGAACAGTAAAACATGTATTCTCCCCTGGTAGAACAGCAAAACATGTATTCTCCCCTGGTAGAACAGTAAAACATGTAGTATCCCCTGGTAGAACAGTAAAACATGTATTATCCCCTGGTAGAACAGTAAAACATGTATTATCCCCTGGTAGAACAGTAAAACATGTATTCTCCCCTGGTAGAACAGTAAAACATGTATTTTCCCCTGGTAGAACAGTAAAACATGTATTTTCCCCTGGTAGAACAGTAAAACATGTATCTTCCCCTGGTAGAACAGTAAAACATGTATTATCCCCTGGTAGAACAGTAAAACATGTATTCTCCCCTGGTAGAACAGTAAAACATGTATTTTCCCCTGGTAGAACATTAAAACATGTATTTTCCCCTGGTAGAACAGTAAAACACGTCTTCTCCCCTGGTAGAACAGTAAAACACGTAGTGTCCCCTGGTAGAACAGTAAAACATGTATTGTCCCCTGGTAGAACAGTAAAACACGTCTTGTCCCCTGGTAGAACAGTAAAACATGTATTTTCCCCTGGTAGAACAGTAAAACATGTATTATTCCCTGGTAGAACAGTAAAACATGTATTCTCCCCTGGTAGAACAGTAAAACACGTCTTCTCCCCTGGTAGAACAGTAAAACACGTCTTCTCCCCTGGTAGAACAGTAAAACATGTCTTCTCCCCTGGTAGAACAGTAAAACACGTCTTCTCTCCTGGTAGAACAGTAAAACACGTCTTCTCTCCTGGTAGAACAGTAAAACACGTCTTCTCTCCTGGTAGAACATTAAAACATGTCTTATCCCCTGGTAGAACAGTAAAACACGTCTTCTCCCCTGGTAGAACAGTAAAACACGTCTTCTCTCCTGGTAGAACAGTAAAACACGTCTTCTCTCCTGGTAGAACAGTAAAACACGTCTTCTCTCCTGGTAGAACAGTAAAACACGTCTTCTCCCCTGGTAGAACAGTAAAACACGTCTTCTCTCCTGGTAGAACAGTAAAACACGTCTTCTCCCCTGGTAGAACAGTAAAACACGTCTTCTCCCCTGGTAGAACAGTAAAACACGTCTTCTCTCCTGGTAGAACAGTAAAACACGTCTTCTCCCCTGGTAGAACAGTAAAACAAGTCTTGTCCCCTGGTAGAATACGGATGCTGCCTTGCTGCCCACCATCAGCTACCCAGCCTTTGCCGTCGATGACGACGCCCTCTACTCTCAGACTCTGGACAAGATTGTGCGCAAGCTGCGTGGCAAGTACGGCTTCAAGCGCTTCCTGCGAGACGGGTACCGCACCGCCAACGAGGACAAGAACCGGCGCTACTACAAACCGGCTGAGATGAAGGTGGGTGTGTGTGGCTACAAGTGTCAACTTTTAGTTTTCTTTTTGGCAGCATGGGTCATGTTCACAAACTGGTGGTTAGGGGCCTTCAGACGGCCCACATCTCCAAGAGACAGGCTAAGCAGTTAGCAAGGTATTGATCTATATCTGCTATTATTGGTAGCCGCTCTATTTAAGATAAGATAAGATATTCCTTTATTGATCCACTTGGGGAAATCCAGGCATCATGGCAGGAGGGGGGAGTGGAGGTACAGGTAGTAGAGTACATGATACAGGTCATAGAAGTATAGTACAGTGGAGAAGTAAAAATTAAAATGTAATAAAAATAGGCAGTGTAAACAATATAATTAACTCTGGACATGCGCATATGGGCAAGTATGCAGTGTAAAAAGGTCAAGGTGCTAGATGAGGCTATGTATAAATAATTGCCCTACAATATTTGGAGACGGGTTTGCTTTTTGTACCCATAGAGTAGATGTAGTTTTATGGTAATGATATTGTATCTGTTAACCCACATTTGAAAATCCTCTATGTTAATATTGTATGTGTACGATGGTTGCTGCACAGTCACAAACGTAACTGAATGACCCCCAATGAGCTGACTCTGTATTTATGTGGACATACATAAAGCATTTCATTTGTGTGGGTGTGTTGGGGGGCTGGGGGGGGGGGGGGGGGGGGGGTGCAGTCCATCTCGGTTTAAACCTTGAATCTCCAAAAGGGTCAACATTTCAGTAAATGAAAAACAACCTCCCTTTCACTTCTGCACAAGGTCCTTGAAGTTGATTTTCGAAAGAAAAGGTCAAAAGCCTGGAATTCCTTGAAAACAGCCCATTTTTAACAAGTTGCTTAAAAAGTCAGGTAAATTCAAATCAACCATTCGCATTGAAAGTTGTGTTCATCCATGATAAAAAATTTCTGAATCAAGAAATTAATTATTTTTATTTAAAGTGTAACTAATTGTCGGAAATTGTTTTTTTAAGCCATAAATATTGGATCAGAAAAACAGAAAACAGCATTTAAAAGTGAATTGTATCATTATGCCCTTTAACACTTTCAGTGCCAGCAGGGGGCGCACGATTTAGTGCTTGAATGCCCACCATCCACTTCAATGTTAGCGTTAATAACGCCTAATCTATGTTTTAAATGATGTGTCTAATCTGCCCGGTGATTGGAAAAGTACTTGAAAGTCCTTGAATTTAATTGTGCAATGTCTGTGGGAACCCTGTACTAATTATATAGATGATAATAATATTAATAATAATAATAATACTACATAAATAAATGATGGCCCTGTCGTCCTCACATCTGTTATGAGGAAGAGGAAGATGAGAGGAACGTTGGAAGGAGGGTGGAAATTAAATGTTGCTCCAGTTTGTAGCTCAGATTCTACCTGCAGCAGGGATGGAAACAGATGCTTGCAATCATTGAAAATGCCTGAAATTCTAATTGGATCTTTTCAAGCTTGAATTATAAATGAAGTGTTTCAAAGTGTGTGATTTTGTGAACATTATACGACTCAGAAACATGACGGGCCGGCAGCCTGTGCAGTGTGAGCAGATCTCTCAAGTTGATGTTGACGGTGTGTCAGGACAGATGTTCCTGTCGCTTCCTCTGTTCAGGGTGCCGTCTGACCAACCCCCCACATCTGCTAGTCTTCCTACCGTGTATTCCCGTGTGTCTCTTTGTATATGTACGTGAGTGAGAGGGGAATATCCCATAGATGCTTTGTTAGTCGTTAGTTAACACTTCCAGTGCCAGCCATTAGACGAAGCCGTCTGTAGTGAGGCCACCACTAGGGATTCTATATTATAGCTATGGATACAATACAATACTATGGCCCATTTGACATCACCTATCTATTGTTCAATATGTGAAAAAGAATAAATGTTTCCATCTATACGTTCCTGTGTTATACCGTGGCGAATATAAGTATGGTTTTAGAGCGGTCTAGGGTAATTCATAAATGCTGAGTTATAGCCCTACACGTCAATTCCAAGTCAAGTCAAGTCAAGTCAAGTCAAGAGTTTTATTTGTCACGGCATACAAGGCATACAGTGAGATGCGGGTGGTCATGCCCGCAGTGATTGTGCAATAATACAAGTAATAAGAATAAGACATTTACAGGTATAATGTATATAAAGTTTAAAATGCATGGTAAAAGACATGCTAAGGTCCTGCGATAGAATTAATTAATTCCACTATAGACGTTGCCATTTCTTGCCTGTATACGCTATTATCCCGAAATCAAATCCACATTATAGGTATTATGTTCCATCATGAATGCATGAAAGGGGGGGGGGGGGGGGGGTCGTTTCTGATTATTTGATTGTCAGTAACGGCATTCGTATTGAACACTAAAAGCGGTTATCAGCCCGATCGGTATGAGAGCATTGCAGGATCAAGCAAAAATTGACGTCAGATCATTCTTACCTGTGATCGGGAGTATTTCAAAAATAATATTCCAATTGTTTGATCGCCATCTGGTACATCCAACATTGATTTGGTCCACGGCATAATCCACCACAACATATGGACTGGGGATATTTGACGCGCTGCAATGCAACCGGGACAACCGTTCGCCTTGGCCGACAAGGACAAATTAAACCCGAGCCATTTGGCCATCCCACAGGCATTACAAAGGGTGCTCAATACCGCCGTCTAGCGGGATGCGGCCGGTATTGCACCTTGGCAACCTCAGACTCATTCCATATGGTAACAACAGGCTCCCTGGTTAATTGTTAACATGTTAATTGATTGCTTGTGTCCTTTGGGCAAATACTTCTGAGCATCATGTTCTTGTGCTTCCTCTTAACTTGCAACGGCCCATTCTTGAGCCGTCATGCCTGTGCACGAAAGCCACGGCACTTTGTGAGCGTCTAGCGGATTGGGGCAGCATTTATTACCAAACATATAAATTAGCGTTAGAAAGATCTGTTTGTTGCCCTTCCAACGCCACCTCACATGACCAAATCCGTGCCTCGGTTCTCGAGTTACACGACGATATGTCAAGAGAGCGTATTTTTACGTGCCGCGCGTCTGATGACCAACCCGGACTCCAGACGCTCCAGAACTGCCAATCATCCGCTGATGGCAAAAATGATTGGTCAGTGTTGTAGCCAATGAGTGTACCTTTGGTCAGGTGCTGTAAGTGGTATTTTCATTGTTAAAATAACTGGTCTACATGTTAAAATAATAGCTCTACATGCTGACAGCAATCACTGCTACAGAGTGTCTGGTCGGACACATGGTTCTCCCAGTCCCTCCGCTCTGCAGTAAACAAAAAAAGAGGGGACTGAGAGACCCATGTTACTGACCACTGTTACTCTATATCAGTGATGGCTGTTTACTGCAGAGTGGAGGGACTGGGAGACCCATGTTACTGACCAGACACTCTATATCAGTGATGGCTGTTTACTGCAGAGCGGAGGGACTGGGAGACCCATGTTACTGACCAGACAGACACTATATCAGTGATGGCTGTTTACTACAGAGCGGAGGGACTGGGAGACCCATGTTACTGACCAGACAGACACTATATCAGTGATGGCTGTTTACTGCAGAGCGGAGGGACTGGGAGACCCATGTTACTGGCCAGACACTCTATATCAGTGATGGCTGTTTATTGCAGAGTGGAGGGACTGGGAGACCCATGTTACTGACCAGACACACTATATCAGTGATGACTGTTTATTGCAGAGTGGAGGGACTGGGATACCCATGTTACCGACCACTGTTACTCTATATCAGTGATGGTTGTTGGAATGTAGAGCTGCACTTATGTTAACAAAGACATACCACTTTAATCTGAAGACGTTTCAGGTAGCAACTCTGGCCAAACGACAAGGAGTAACTACAGTATGTTCACCAGCGCCTAAATTACATTACACAGTACTTGGACTTGCGGTCAGACAATTGGAATATTCTTTTTGGGGTACCTCCTAGTGAAGGTAAGGACTAAACCAGGCAAAAAATTATAAATAGCTTTTTAGTATATCGCCATGTGTTATTATTACTATATAATACTCTCATATGGAGAGAATGGCGCTGCTGCGACCGGCTGCCTTTCTGTTCGCTCCGTCGAGACTGTGCTTACTTTTGTTAATATTTATAGTTTTAAGAGTTTTTTCTGTACCAACAGTAGGTGCATTTAATGTGTATGACCGTCAGTCACTTATAGACATCGGATTACGGGAAACTTACCGATTGGATTACTCACTGGACCAGCTTTCCGAACCGCAACAATGGCCTGAGGAGATTCTCCGGAAAATGGGACCAGATCCCTTTGTTCCCGACCCCAGGAACAAAGGATCCAGACGGCGTGGGAAGAGAGCTGGGATCCGTAACAGGCTGAGATCCAGACGCCACCGAACGCCATTACCCAGTATATTGCTAGCCAATGTACAATCAATTGACAATAAACTGGACGATATCCGTGCAAGGATTCAATACCAAAGAGACGTCAGAGACTGCAACGTTCTCTGCTTCACCGAGACGTGGCTGGCGCCGGACGTTCCAGACCACGCTATCCAACCGGCCGAACACTTCTTTATCCACCGCAAGGATCGCACAGCAGAGTCCGGCAAACAACGTGGAGGAGGTATCGCCTTCATGTTTAACAACAATTGGAGCGATCCAACTAACGTGAAGGAATTATCCAACCACTGCTGCCCAGACCTGGAATATATAACCATCAAGTGTCGTCCTTTCTTCCTCCCAAGGGAGTTAACGGCGATCATCCTGGTCGGAGTGTATATTCCACCGCAAGCCAGTAACAACGTTGCGCTCTCCAGACTCCACGACGAGGTAAATAGAATACAAGCGGCGAACGTTAACGCCGCCATTTTAGTGCTGGGTGATTTCAATAGCGCCAATCTGAGAAAGGTATTACCTGACTTCTATCAGCATGTGACTTGCAACACCAGAGGCGGTAACATCCTAGATCACTGTTACACGCAATTTAAAGGTGGCTACAAGGCTCATTCTGATAGTGGCTTTGGTAAATCAGATCACGCGTCCATTTTTCTTTCACCAATGTACAAACAGAGAATCAAAAGTACTCCTGTAGTCTCGCGAGAGGTGCAGAAATGGGATTTGACGTCAGAGGAGACGCTCCAGGCTGCGTTTGACTGCACAGACTGGAGAGTGTTCCGCGACACAGATAACATTAATGTCTACACGGAGACAGTGCTGGACTATGTTTGTACTTTGGTGGAAGAAACAATCCCCACTACCAAAATGAGAGTTTACCCAAATCAAAAACCCTGGGTAGACAAATCCGTCCGTGAAGCTCTGAGAGAGCGCACCAAAGCATACAACGACGGCCTAGTGGCAGGCAACATGAATGACCACAAGGTGGCGCGATACAACGTAAGGAGGACAGTGTCAGAGGCCAAACGGCGCTACAGGGATAAAATTGAACTCCAGTTTGAACAAGCTGACTCTAGAGCTATGTGGCAGGGGCTCAAAACGATGACAGACTACAAAGGCGCCTCCCTCAAACTGAACAGTGACATCTCCTTAGCAAATGACCTCAATACATTCTATGCGAGGTTTGATGCTGGTAATAACAACACCAGCTCACAAGCCACGGCAATGGGGGGGGGGGGGTCGGCTGCTGATGGAGACGCAGTGTTCAGGGTAACAGAGCATGAGGTGAGGCGGACCTTTAAAAAAGTGAATATCAGGATGGCAGCAGGTCCGGACGGCATCCCCGGCCGCGTCCTAAAAGTCTGTGCCGACCAACTGGCCCCAGTATTCACTGACATATTTAACCTGTCCTTAGAACAGGCTGTCATCCCCACCTGCCTGAAGAAGTCCACTATTATCCCTGTCCCCAAAAAATCCAAGCCTGCTTGCCTCAACGACTACCGCCCTGTAGCTCTCACCTCCATAGCCATGAAGTGCTTTGAGAAGCTAGTAAAGGGCTACATCTGCTCCTCCCTCCCCATCAACATGGACCCCCTGCAATTTGCATACCGCCCCAACAGGTCCACGGAGGACGCCATAGCCCATGTGCTGCACACAGCAGCATCACACCTGGACAAGAGGCAGGGGAACTATGTGAGAATGCTATTCATCGACTACAGCTCGGCATTCAATACCATAGTCCCCTCCATACTCATAGCCAAGCTCAGGGACCTGGGCTTGAACTATGACCTCTGCCAGTGGGTCTTGGACTTCCTGACTGGCAGACCCCAGGTGGTGAGAGCAGGCAACTGCACCTCCTCATCCATCACCCTCAACATAGGGGCCCCCCAGGGCTCTGTTCTGAGTCCCCTCCTCTACTCCCTGTACACACACGACTGTGTGGCTCAGCGGAGTAGCAATACAATCATCAAATTTGCTGACGACACAGTGGTGGTGGGCCTGATCTCTGCCAACGATGAGAGGGCCTACCTGGAAGAGGTCAAGGTCCTGGCGGGATGGTGCCAGGAAAACAGCCTCTCCCTGAACGTCAGCAAAACAAAGGAGATGATTGTGGACTTCAGGAGGTCGGGGGTCAAGGACTACAGCCCCCTCAGCATCGACGGGGCACCGGTTGAGAGAGTCAACAGCTTTAAGTACCTCGGAGCCTACATATCCGAGGACTTGACATGGACCACACACATTGACAGTGTTGTGAAGAAGGCACGACAACGCCTCTACTTCCTCAGGCGCCTAAGGAAGTTCCAAGTCAGTCAGAAGATCCTTAAGAACTTCTACGCATGTACAATAGAGAGCATCTTGACCGGCAACATCACCTCCTGGTTTGGGAATAGCACTGCACAAGACCGAAGCAGACTACAAAGAGTGACACGTTCAGCCGAACGCACAATTGGAGGGGGGCTCCCCACCCTCCAGAACATTTACAACAAGCGTTGCAAGGGCAAGGCTAAGAGAATCATTAAAGACTCCAGTCACCCGAACAACTGCCTATTTGAACTGCTGCGGTCAGGCAAGCGATACCGGAGTCTCAAGGCGAGCACAGAAAGACTCAGAAGAAGCTTCTATCCCCAGGCCATCAGGCTGCTAAACGAACAATGAACACTACACAACAACAACCACCAAACGCACATAGCACACACATCCACACGCACACACTCACTTTAAACAAACACACTGTAGCACCCACTCCACACACTTTATAGCACACACCCACTTTAAACAAACACACTGTAGCACCCACTCCCCACACTTTATATTTATTGATGAAGGATTGCACTACAACTCGTACACCTTACTGTAAATTGTACCTAAATTGTACCTCATCCCATTTCTGCTTTGCACTATATAGTACTGTACATTAGTACACTGCATAGTATTGTATATTATATGGTAACTCAGAACATTGTACATATGTCTATACCGAACACTGTGACCTAATTTTCTTCTTCTAAATTACATGCTATACTATGTTATTTGATACTATCTTGTCTAGCACAGTCTCTGGAGCGTAACAGTAAGAAGCATTTTGTATGAAAGTATTCTGTACTTCTGTATGACAACTATTAAAGAAACTTGAAACTTGAACTTGAAACTCATATGCTATTTTAAATTAATATCATAAACAACATAAGGAATATTAGCATCATTTTGAGTGGACTGAAGGAATGAGTCAGCATTAATAGTTTTAAATGCAAATAATTTATTGAAACATAGAAGTGGGGTTGGGACACACACACACACACACACACACTGTTTCAACTCACCACCCCTGCATCATATTGTAGTCTGTCTTCAAACTTCCACTCCTCTCGAAACTTTTTTATATTTGAATATCAACATTATCTGTCCATCCTCAGTAATCCTCAGTTTACTATAATATACTCCTGTCCTGAGTCCTGGCTAGTGACTTCGTCGTCTTTCCAAACGCACGCACGCACACACACACACAGGGAAGGGGAGAGTGCCCCCCCATTTCCCTTTCCCCAGTCCACACTGTGTCTGCTGTTCTCTATGGCTCTGCGCCTCTGCCTCTGATCAGGATTAGCTTGTTAGCTTACGCTAACGTTGTAGTGATTGTAATCGTACATAAACGTTAATTTCGGGCGATGTGGGCATAAAGGAATGGCGACGGTGCAAAGCATGTAGATGCATTTGACCCGTTGTGAGAAGAAAAAAAACACCACAGACTTATTTCGGGTCGTGTAGGCGCACTGCTGTGTAGCGCTGCTCTGCTTTCAGAAGCACGGACTGGGCGGATATGACTCGCGGAGTTGCTACAGGTTTTTTCAAAATAAGAGTATCATATGAACCGAACGTTGCTAGCTGCCGGAGCCATATATATTATGACTGGAGCTGCGCTTGGGGCGGAAATGAGACCCGCACAGGATTTTCAAAATAAGAGTATCGATATGAACTACACGCCAGGTGGCGGGCAGACCTCTCATTTTTACTCGCCAAACCTTAAATCTAAACGCCCCCCTCCCCCCCTTTCATGCATTCATGATGAAACATAATACCTATTATATACATTTGATTTGGAAATAGTAGCGTGTCCAGGCGAGAAACGGCAACGCGTTTAGTGAAATTCACGCTTTGCTGCATATCGTCGTTTTCTGGGATTAGACAGGATCACTCTAAAACTATACTTATATTCACCACGGTATAACACGTGAATGTATTGATGGAAAAATTCATTCTTTTTCACATATTGAACGTTGTTGATGTCAAATGGGCCATTGTATTGTATCCATAGCTATAATATAGAATATATATATATAGCCCTGCAAACACCGCCACTTATTCCTTTATTTTGTATCCACTTCTTCTCCTTATTTTTCAATTTTTCTCCCATCCCAAATTCGTATTTCCAAATCTCCCCTCCCCTGTCTTGAATGTTGCTCGACTATGCCCCCCACTGGTCGGTTGTAGGGAGGATAGAAGCCTTGCATCACGTGTCCCCTCCGGTACACGAGGAGGCAGCCTGTTGCATCTTTTCACCAGACAGCGCGGACTCTCAGTGGCGAGGAGTAACGCGTGGGAGGCTCACGCTGCCCCCGCTACTTCCTGTCTCTGATGTGCAGGCGTCCCCAAACCGACCTGTAGGAGTCGCTGTCCACAACGTCCAAATCCCCACCCATCGACTTCCACCCTCTAACTCTGCCAATGAGTTAGTATGATGGCCGGCCCAAGCCGGAGTCTCTTGCATTGGTGACGAGCGCAATCTCCGCTGTGCCACCCAGCCGCCGTACACCGCCACTTATTCCTATATTTTAGAGCGTTGGCGTGGTAGGAACTAAGATGCTCTAGGCCTCCAGTGCTCAAAGAGTTAAGGAAATGTTAGACGTGCATTTCAGCTGGAAAGAACACTGCCAATCAAATGGCCTTTTATATATCATGCCATTTCAAACCCAGTGAAAGCAACATGGCTTTTTATATCTGAAATCTGTCATTTGAATCTATATCTGAATCTGCCAGGGAGAAATGTGTGAGGCAATAAAAGTGTTAGGGGTTGGAAAAGTTTGAAAGTCCACCTTAAAAGTGATTGAATTTAACTTTTGAAAGGCTCCAAGTGGATTATTACTGCAGCACTCAAGTTTGACCACTTTGATGAACATTGGTACACACTGTGTGTACGCTCCTCTGCATCGCAAAGCAACCGCTGACTGAATTTACCCCAAGGGGATCAATAAAGAATACTTATGCTATCTTAGATAGACAGATTTTGAGATTGTTCCGTGTAAACATTTCATCTTCTACAAGCCTCATTACTGTTGGATTGTTATCTGAATCCCTTTTCAACCAGAAATCCTCTTTTAGATCTTGGCACCAGCCCCACAAGCACATACACACACATAGCACATACACACACATAGCACATGAACATGCATGGCACATACACACACTTAGCACTAAACACACATAGCACATACACACACTTAGCACATAAACACACATGGCACATAAACACACTTAGCACATAAACACACTTAGCACATAAACACACATGGCACATAAACACACATAGCACATAAACACACATAGCACATGAACACACTTAGCACATAAACACACTTAGCACATAAACACACATGGCACATGAACACACTTAGCACATAAACACACATGACACATAAACACACATAGCACATAAACACACTTAGCACATGAACACACTTAGCACATAAACACACTTAGCACATAAACACACATGACACATAAACACACTTAGCACATAAACACACTTAGCACATAAAAACACATGACACATGAACACACTTAGCACATGAACACAGTTAGCACATGAACACACTTAGTACATGAACACACTTAGCACATAAACACACTTGGCACATAAACACACTTAGCACATAAACACACTTAGCACATAAACACACATGGCACATACACACACTTAGCACATAAACACATATGGCCCATGAACACACATGACACATAAACACACATAGCACATACACACACATAGCACATACACACACATAGCACATAAACACAGGTGCAGTAACACCCATGTATATATTTGTATGCAAGATTGCCTACACATGCTCACTAACATGTACACACTCCCTTCCACATGCACGCGCACACGCGCACACGCACACACACACACACACACACACACACACACACACACACACACACACACACACACACACACTCATTTGATTTTAAAATGAGAAACAGCCTTATTAATTTCAATAATTCAATCTGGGCTTGTTTGTGTTTGACTGCGGAAGACACACACACACACAAACACACACACACTGGTACACACAAGTGCTTCTCTCGTATTGATCTGGTGTCAGAGTGTGAATATCCCTCTGTGCCTTAGCTTCATTATTATTCTGGCACGGTGTTATGGTCTATTTCCTAGCCATTATAAATAAACTATAATAGGCACACACACACACATACACACACGTATGCACGCACGTATGTACGCACACACACATGCACGCACACACACACACACACACACACGCATGCACGTATGCACGCATGCACACACACACGCACACACACACACACACACACACACACACACACACACACAGTGGGGTGGTTTAGTTGCCATATAGTAAGAAATTGTGAACTTTCCAATAAAAACACCAAATGTGGCACAGAAAAAATTCATATGTAAGCATTGCATGTTGGGTGTATGTTGGATGTATGATGCCACTGCTGGATGTATGTTGGATGTATGATGCCACTGCTGGATGTATGTTGGATGTATGATGCCACTGCTGGATGTATGTTGGATGTATGATGCCTCTGTTGTATGTATGCTGGATGTATGATGCCTCTGTTGGATGTATGATGCCACTGTTGGACGTATGTTGGACCTATGTTGGATGTATGATACCACTGTTGGATGTATGTTGGACCTATGTTGGATGTATGATACCACTGTTGGATGTATGTTGGATGTATGTTGGACATATGATACCACTGTTCACTAGAGATACAGGCACTTTTATAGGGCTAACTTTACTTCAACACTTACACTTTACTTACACATTTTAAACATCTAGAATAGATAAAATGTGTAGCCATGTTAACTATTTTACAGCTCATAAAAATAATTACTGCGACCATCTCAGGCCATCAGATTTAACGTGTCACCAATTCTTGAGAACTGGGATTGATGGTAAAGTAATGACAACATTAAAACTGGGGACACTTTGCACACCCATATCGTTTTTATTGCTCCTCCAATTTGAATAGTTTTATTGGTGTGCATGTCTGACTGTAAAACCACAACGTGATCACAATTCTAAACTGTCCATAAAGGGGTGAAAACCTCCTAGAGGTTGTAACGTCACCCTTCACTCTGTCCCGCATTCAAACGCAACATTTGATTCTGATTCTCTGCATTTTCAGGCTGGTTTGTAGGTTTGCATACTGATTTGATTGGGGCAAATTGTGAAATAATGTGCATAGGACACACGCAATAGTGATATGAGGCATCATTTCTGACACTAACACAAGACACGCATTTTACTGTTCTACTGTACTATAATTTTATTGCCTGCATTTATATATTCTACTATTACCTTTGCCTCCCCTCCCCCATGCTGCTATGATGTCTGAATTTCCCCAAGGGGATCAATAAAGGAATATCTTATCTTATTTTAGCAAAATGCTGCCTATAGATCAAGCTGTGTGGCCCAATAATGAGCTCAACATTTAGCTAAACGACTAATCAAGGATCATGAGATTCGTTCTAAGGCAATGTCTTGTATAATAGCGCAGGGGTTCCCAAATTGGGGGGGTCGCAAGGGGGGTCGCGGGCCGCCGCGGGGGGGTCGCCAGATGATTTAAAAAGTAAATAAAAAATAAATAAAATATCAAAAAAAATATTATTATTGCAGTCAGGCCACTGAACTTAGAAGCAGGCCAGGCCGCGTGAATATTAAAGGCAACCAACTTGTGTTTCGGCTTTTCTCTGATTGGCCGCGCCCCCACGCGCAGGCAAGCGCAGTCGTCCCACGTCCCAAATGAAATCCAAGGAGCGCAAGCGAGCGGCAGCGCGGGCAACCAACTTGTGTCAACCAACTTGTGTTCAGCTGCGGTAGCAGTGGAGCGCTATGAAATGCGCTGAACTAGAAAGCGTAACGTTATTATGTTTCGCGTCACTGTACACCAGATTCACTCGTGTATAAACAAAGCCCATACAGTTATGAAATGCGCTGAACTAGAAAGCGTAACATTATTATGTTTCGCGTCACTGTACATCACTTCAGCTCCAGCAGCAGCAGCAGCAGCACCGTTGTACTACCAGATTCACTAGTGTATAAACAAAGCCCATACAGTTATGAAATGCGCTGAACTAGAAAGCGTAACATTATTATGTTTCGCGTCACTGTACATCACTTCAGCTCCAGCAGCAGCAGCACCGTTGTACTACCAGATTCACTAGTGTATAAACAAAGCCCATACAGTTATGAAATGCGCTGAACTAGAAAGCGTAACATTATTATGTTTCGCGTCACTGTACATCACTTCAGCTCCAGCAGCAGCAGCAGCAGCACCGTTGTACTACCAGATTCACTAGTGTATAAACAAAGCCCATACAGTTATGAAATGCGCTGAACTAGAAAGCGTAACATTATTATGTTTTTCGCGTCACTGTACATCACTTCAGCTCCAGCAGCAGCAGCACCGTTATACTACCAGATTCACTCGTGTATAAACAAAGCCCATACAGTTATGCTCATATTTTGCGAATGCATAAACTATATCTTAAATTATGGCTATGTGTCTAATATGGCTGTCGCTTATCAATGACTTCGCGACAGCCATATTAGACACATCGCCATAATTTAAGATATAGTTTATGCATTCGCAAATATGAGAGCTCTGTCATTGAAGTGGGTGGTGGCACTAACAGTAGCGATTTTTATTGTTTTGTCATGACCAAACATAATCCCAACATAGATAGGAGGTGTACTGTATGTCAAATGTCGGTCATGTGGGCATGGTGGAAGAGTTTAGTACAGTCACACAACAGAACACCAGTGGCATTAACCAACAAGGGCGCTCCTCTCAAGAGTACCTGGGGGAGCCTCATGCACGTCTGCCGCGTCTCGCCGCGTCTCTCGAGTCTCTCTTGCCGCGAAGGGCGTGTGCTAGTGGATTGATTGATTGGCCGTGTGGCCAATCAGAGAAACGCTGAACGAAAAGCTGAACACAAGTTGGTTGCCTTTAATATTCACGCGGCCAGGCCAGTGTTTCTAGTTGCAGCAGTGCAATAGTTAGATAACCTAGATGGGGAACAACCAGGAGATCACTGCAACTCACACAAGTTGGAGAACTGTCTCTCTCTCTCTTGCTCTCTCACACACACAAAGGGAGCCGCATGTGATTGGTGGAGGCGGGACCCTTACAAAAAACCCATCAAAATCAGTGTTGTTGCTAATCATTGACACATGATAGCCTGTAATAATCCCCCCCAGAAAAATCTACTTTGCATTTGATACATTGCAAATATATGCCATCACACACACTGGCATTTAAAGGGTTAGAATTATAAAATGAATATGTGGTGTTATGATCAGGGCTGAAGTTGAATTAAAGATTGTATTTTTTTCAATCTGACATTACAAAAAAACTGAAAATCCATCAAAATCAGTGTTGTTGCTAATCATATATGCTAGCCTGTTTTTTAACAATAATTTGTGATGCCATCACAAACACTGGCATTTAAAGGGTACAAATAAAAGAAATCCTGCACCAGAATGCAGGAAATGAAGTCTTTGTAACAAAAAAAATCCTGGTGGGGGACCCCCAGACCCCCTGCTTAAAAAGTGGCCTGACTGGGGCTATATTTTGCACTATATTTCCTGGCCTGAATGATTTCCCCATTCCGGCCCTGGTTAAAAGCCTCCAATGCTTATGGCCGTGTGTGCGTTTGAACGTTTGCATGTTTCAACCATATATTTCCATTTATAAAAAAATATATATATAATAATTAAAAAAATTATATATATAATAGTAGTATAATAGTTTTGCAATAATAATTGTTTTTGTATGTTTTTTTTGTGTGGACCCCAGGAAGACTAGCTGGTTGCTATGGCACCAGCTAATGGGGATCTGTAATCAAATCAAATCAAAAAAATATTTCAGCTTCTGGCTGTGTCAAAAACGTTTCCATAGACCACTGCAACACTTCCCCCCTTCCCCCTCCCGAGCTCCATGTGACGCGGAAGTGCAGTGGTCTATTTTTGTGTTCTGGTGTTTTTCTCTCCACTCTGATTGTTTTGTCCCACTGGTAGACTCACATAGCCAGACCTCTCTTCACATTGCATTAGCGCTGTGCCAGCAGTCCACTTATCTAGTAGGAACAACCATAGAACAGATTGCAGAATGGGTACAATACAGTACAGCTCAATACAAACTACTGCTGAGAGAATGAAGACCAGAAAAAAAACGTTTGTCTTGTTTACATCAGGGTCCTGAGGAGGGATAACTGTCATGTAGACTTTTCACAGTCATGACATTGTGTGGCAGCACTTAATTATGGTAATGTTATTCAGGTGAGGGGCGTTGCTGGAGGGGTTTTGTTGACGCCCAGCTCAAACTGTCTGAAGTGTGAAAATGTGGCCTGCCTTTGAGAAGTATTTTCTCCTCCTGTGTGTTCTAGAAAACAGACTGCTTTACAAGTTATAAATGAGCACATCATGTTAAAACAATTCTCAGATTTCAACATAATGTATGACACATCATTTGAAAGCTTACATTCTGTACTTTCGCAATCTGGAAAATGAAAATGCAGACATCTGGCACAAACCGCTGTGCGGAGACAGGGAACAACATCTTTTTTATCCCTCCATCTAGTCTCCCTGCGCCCTTATAATAACTTAAATAACAATAAACCCCCACTAAGGGAGGTTATGTGTAGTAGTGGGCTAATGACAGTTCAAAGGAAAACTCATGAAAAGAAACACACTACAATAAAAGGTCAAAATACTAGAAAGTAAAGTGCTAAATAAGTCTGTAGCCTAAAACCAGAATGGCTACAGAGAAAGGCTAAATGCTGAACAGCGCTACACTTTAATATAACTAGCCTGACAGGAAGGATAGCCAACACAGAAGGGAATGAGAAAGCAGCTAACACTGCGAGATTCAAACTTAAATAGACTCGGCACTGAATCAGGTGCAATCAAGCCCGCACACCTGCCCTACCACGAGGCAATTAACCACAGAGGCCAGTGATTGACAGCTGTCCATCACTGGAATACGAAACAAAGTAAAAGCCACGACAGCTACTGTATCTCAAAGACTTGTCGTTGATCCCAGAGACAGGTTTGAGTAATTATTAATGTACACAGAAGGGGAGAATTGTGACGGAAATAGCCTGCACCATGGGAGGCTTTTAACACAGACACTTCAAAGGGAGAGTAACCAATCACTCTCCCTGTATTCTGTCTGTCTGTTTCTGGTCCCTGACTGGCTTACTGTCTGCCCGTATTAGGAGACTATAGAGCAGCACAGGCTGCGTTCACCACTTTGCCTGTAAAGACACCTTCTATATACGTCAACATTATGTTAAATCATCCGTCGCTAGACATCTTCATGAAGCCAATCATCCTCTCACAAGTCCTTTCGTTTTCCGTCGTTCAACATTCTATATGAAGACACACTGTATCCAGAGGGTCTCTAAGTGTCGGGCAGAGAGACTCGAAAGCTGCTTCTATCCCCACAGGCCGTCAGGATGCTCAGCGTGGACACTATTCCACATGCCTTGCTTGCACACACTTCCACATGCGCACACTCACTTTAAACATCCACCTTTAACATTCACTTTAGACACTTTAAACACTTTTTTAACACCACACCGTATTTGATCTATTTATTACTAAAGGATTCACACTACCTCTCTACCTAATGTTTGCATTTTGTACTCTAGTTTTGTATATTGTATATTTTTTTATAGTGTTTGGTCTTTATTATTTACTCTTTTTTTTTACTGTATGAAGCACAATCTCAGGAGGCCCATACATAACCAAGCATTTCACTGTAATGTACCTTATATGTGACAAATAAAACAAAACGTGAACTATTAAAGAAGAGTTGTCTCTCTTGCTTTTGGTAACCTCTACTGTAGTAGTAGTAGTAGTAGTAGTAGTAGTAGTAGTAGTAGTAGTAGTAGTGGTAGTAGTAGTAGTAGTAGTAGTAGTAGTAGTAGTAGTAGTAGTAGTTTATTGTCACGAATAAAGTACAGGTACATTACAGTGAGATACACATACAGCTCATTATAGTAATATTCCACAATTATTACAGTTGATAGAGGACTAAGTCTTGAAACAACGTACGTGTATCACCGCTGCCATTATCACGGCGCGGTGCGGCCATTTTACTGTCTCTCCCTTTTTGTATTTGTATTTTGTATGCTTGGTCATGGACCATGTAAAAGCCCTGCCCACTTACGAGACAGTAACAGCTCCATGTTCCATCCCAATGGCACAGCTTTCATCTTCCTTCATTAGAGTATCCTTGCTTATCAGCACTGTCAGCATCCTGTACTTCAGATGAGAATCTAGGTGTGTTGCAGGTGTGCCCACACACACACACACACGGAAATAAGACACAAAATGGACGCCGCGCTGGTAAACCCCCCCTCCCTCTATGAGGAGCTAGCCAAGAGGAGGAGCACGTTCAGCCATAGACCTAACCCCCCCAACACACCACAAACCACCACAATCACACGTCATTCTGTCAGGCTTGGCGCCTACTGGTGGCAGATAACGGAACAGCAATCAACCCGCGGAATCAACCGCGTCGGTGCCGCGTAGAACGGTGGACAAACCTGTCCACTCCATCTGTATTACGCATTAATCATTTGGTCGTTGGAATATCTACACTAGCTACAGTAGCATCTTTGTCACGTGAATTATTACTAAAGGAACATGTGACTTGACTTGAGATATACACACATGCATCAATGTTACATGATGACTAACCCTCTTCTTAGTCACCACATACCATTTATAAAACCATAAGGACAACATTGACATGGATGATTTATTTTACTAACCCCAGCTAGCCCCGTCACACAATTGTGTGTGTGTGTGTGTGTGTGTGTGTGTGTGTGTGTGTGTGTGTGTGTGTGTGTGTGTGTGTGTGTGTGTGTGTGTGTGTGTGTGTGTGTGTGTGTGTGTGTGTGTGTGTGTGTGTGTGTGTGTGTGTTTGTGCAACTTAGTCCTCCAATTTAAAAATGCCATTAAAGTCTGTCTATCTGTTGCTCATCTCCTGATAATCTCCATGGTGACAACAGATAACTGAGATAACATCCTAATGAAAGAAACGAGGGTAATTACAACTGACGCACACACACACATCATCTCTGTCGCTATGCTTCCAGGTACACCAGTGGTCAGGCGTGTGTGTGTGTGTGTGTGTGTGTGTGTGTGTGTGTGTGTGTGTGTGCCCACGTGTGCAGGTAAGCAATGTGTGTTTCAATCTAGATAGAGAGCGGGGGGGGGGGGGGGGGGGGGTAGAGAGGGAGAGGAAGGGGATGAGGGGGGGATGGAGAGAGAGAAACACACACACAGGCTATAAACCAGCCAGCAGGCCCTATGTTACTGGTAAACTACCTATCATTCATTCATTCATTCATTTTATTTTGTTTCGTACATGGGGGTACAGTTCATCTTTGCACAATATCACCAACATCTTTTTTATTTTTTTTTAACATGATACACCCATGGCCGAAAAGGAGCAGGATGAAGAAAACGTATGTTTCCTGCCCCCTTCCAAACTTCATATTTATTTTAACTAGTGCTGTCAATCGATTAAAATATTTAATCGCGATTAATCGCATGATTGTCCATAGTTAACTTGCGATTAATCGCAAATTAATCGCATTTTTTATTTTTGTATCTACCATAAACGGATCTTTTTCAAGTTCCAAGTTTTAATACTCTTATCAACATGAGAGTCAACAAATGCTTGCTTTATGCAGCCATTTAACACAAAAGGATGACCCTCATGCATTGCAAATTTGCATCAAATTCAAAACAGAGTGATGCACAAAATAACTTAAAAGAAAATAATAATTTAAAACAATGAATAAAGTGTGCATGAAATAATAGGGGAAAGAAAACGTTAGGAACTTGTTACATTCACCCACACAAGGGCTGAGTAATCACACCCCCCCCCTCTCTCTCTCTCACACACACTCTCCCAGCTCGCTTTCTCTCTTACCCTTCCTCATCTCTCTCACCCCCCCTCTCCCTCTCTATCTCACACACACTCTCCCAGCTCTCTTTCTCTCTTGCCCCTTCCTCATCTCTCTCACCCCACTCTCTCTATATATATATATCTATCTATACACACACACACACACACACACACACACACACACACACACACACACTTCAGAAACAAACATAGTATCAATGAGAGCATCAATAATACACCTGAGTGAAGTCTAGTAAAAAAAAAAATTACAAAAAAATGTAAATTAAAATCTTAAAAGTTAATTGTGAGTTAAAAAAAATAGTGGCGTTAATAGAATCGAGCGATACCGCGTTAACTTTGACAACCTTAATTTTAACATAATGGTCAGCTCAAGTGCACCTTACAGCTTAATAATAACACAGCATGGTTACATTATTTACAACCACAAAATACAGCAATGTAAATGTAAATGTACAGCAAATACCATTTAAAAAAAATCACATTTACTTGTCGTTACTTACAGTCGTCCACCTCACGTCAAGAGCTCAGTAAATTAACATAAACGCGTCTCTATCGCTACGTCTTATATCTCCGTGTGATTGTCACTGATTGGGCCTTTTAACCGCGCGGCGGCTGAACATAATTCCTCCTCACACTCTGAGTGATGACATAACCACCTCTCGACACCCGCTCTGTTAGCATGCTGCAAAGGACGTCGTTATGCAGCGCTCCACAACACACACACACACACACACACACACACACACACACACACACACACATACACACACACACACACACACACACACACACACACACACACACACACACACACACACACACACACACACACACACACACACACACACACACACACACACACACACACCTATACACACACACCTACACACACACCTACACACACACACACACACACCTACACACCTACACACACACACACACACACACACACACACACACACACACACACACACACACACACGCAGTGTAACACTTGGGATTATTCACGAGACGGGGTGTTGGTTTCAGGTGATTGGGACGCGTCTATTCGAATACCAACCGTGTTTTGCGAATCTGATTGGCCACTGACGTTTCTGGTCATGTGACATGTGCGCCCAATCGCGTGACGAGCTGTGTCTTTGCCCATTTCCGCGTCGAACAGCCTGCAAACTACCTAACGCCTAGTTTATCACTGGTTAAGCTTAGGCGACTCTTTCGAAGTTGGGTAAGGTTCGAGTTTGGAATCAGGGCTGGCGTTCTATCGCCCTGCTCTAAGACAAACTCTAACCTTAACCAACTTCGAAAGAGTGCCTAAGCTTAACCGTCGAAAGAACTTGCCGTCACACGATTGGTGCACATGTCACATGACCAGAAACGTCAGTGGCCAATCAGATTAGCAAAACGCACAAAATGGTTGGTATTCGAATATAGGCGATTGGGACAGACATGAAGGAGCATACACTGGGGCTGGGGCTGCTTTTTAATTTCTATCATCTGTCTGTCTCTCTCTATCTCTCCCTCTCTCTCTCTCACTCTTGCTCTATATCTCTATCTCTATCGCTATCTATCTCTCTCTCTCTCGCTCTCGCTCTCTCCCTATTTTCTCTCTGTCTCGTTGTATGTCTATTTTCCCTCTACAATTTCTGCAATCTGTCTCTCTCTCTTTCTATCTCTCGCTCTCGCTCTCGCTCTCTCTCTCGCTCTCGCTCTCGCTCTCTCTCTCGCTCTCGCTCTCTCTCTCTGCCTATTTTCTCTCTGTCTCGTTGTATGTCTATTTTCCCTCTACAATTTCTGCAATCTGTCTCTCTCTTTCTATCTCTCTCTCTCTCTCTCTCTCTCTCTCTCTCTCTCTCTCTCTCTCTCTCTCTCTCTCTCTCTCTCTCTCTCTCTCTCTCTCATTAATTCTGGGAGGTAAAAAAAACAAATACTAACCTTCTTACTGTCTTCTACTATCATGCACGCTTCCACTAATTAATCGTCCTTGTCTATATTACTACCTACTATACTAATATGTCTCTACTACTATACACTCAACACTGCAGCACTGTTTGAGGAACATTGTTACTCAGTTGTAAGAGTTGTACCCTTCCTGCTGACTTGTCGTACAGAACCTGTAAGTCGCGTTGGATAAAAGCGTTCAGCTAAATAGACTGAAATGTAAATGTTAGTGTAGTAGCTAATACAATGCTATGCCTCCGTGTTAACACCGCGATTCTCATCACTACAGAGGAGCCTAAAGGCACACAAAATGAGCAGAGCAATTTAACTTGATGTTGTCCTACTGAAAATCTGAGTGATTTAATGAACAAGACATTTTATAATAAAATAAACATATACTGTATTTGCTCTAATAGTCCTATCAAAGGTAATATATATATGCCTTTCATCTGGAGACGGCTGCTCAGCATAATCCATCAAATTAATTTTAATCTGTAATTAATTTACCATCTAAAATAGCGCTGGAGTTCCACTGCACTGTTAATCTTAATGCATGTCATTAATGTTGCACCACATGGGCTAAGAAGTAAGATATAGTGGTATGCATATACATGCAGAGGTGAACAGATAATATTGATTGATTGAAAATGTTATTAACAGATTGCAGAATGGGTACAATACAGTACAGCTCAATACACACAATTGTTAAAGGGATGCAGACCAGAGAAATACTTTCGTCTGGTTTACATCAGGGTCCCCCATTTTCAATTCATCATAACATATATGACATATCAGATCTACAAATATACAGTAATATGTATGTGTACACAAAGGGAGTCTAAAAAGAGAGTATATACATTTGAGGGGGAAGAAACTGTACATTGGAGGATGTTGGGTAGGGGGGGGGGGGGGGGGGGTCATGGTATACATACACATGTAGAGGGGTACAGATATAGTGGTATATAATGTACATACACATGTAGAGGTGCACAGATATAGTGGTATATACTGTACATACACATGTAGAGGTGTACAGATATAGTGGTATATACTGTACATACACATGTAGAGGTGCACAGATATAGTGGTATATACTGTACATACACATGTAGAGGTGTACAGATATAGTGGTATATACTGTACACATGTAGAGGGGTACAGATATAGTGGTATATACTGTATATACACATGTATAGGTGTACAGATATAGTGGTATATAATGTACACATGTAGAGGGGTACAGATATAGTGGTATATACTATATATACACATGTATAGGTGTACAGATATAGTGGTATATAATGTACATACACATGTAGAGGTGCACAGATATAGTGGTATATACTGTACATACACATGTAGAGGTGTACAGATATAGTGGTATATACTGTACATACACATGTAGAGGTGCACAGATATAGTGGTATATACTGTACATACACATGTAGAGGTGCACAGATATAGTGGTATATACTGTGCATACACATGTAGAGGTGTACATATATAGTGGTATATACTGTACATACACATGTAGAGGTGCACAGATATAGTGGTATATACTGTACACATGTAGAGGGGTACAGATATAGTGGTATATACTGTACATACACATGTAGAGGTGCACAGATATAGTGGTATATACTGTACACATGTAGAGGGGTACAGATATAGTGGTATATACTGTACATACACATGTAGAGGTGCACAGATATAGTGGTATATACTGTACATACACATGTAGAGGTGCACAGATATAGTGGTATATACTGTACATACACATGTAGAGGTGCACAGATATAGTGGTATATACTGTACACATGTAGAGGGGTACAGATATAGTGGTATATACTGTACATACACATGTAGAGGTGCACAGATATAGTGGTGTATACTGTACACATGTAGAGGTGCACAGATATAGTGGTATACTATACACATGTAGAGGTGCACAGATATAGTGGTGTATACTGTACATATACATGTACAGGTGCACATATATAGTGGTATACTATACACATGTACAGGTGCACATATATAGTGGTATATAATGTACATACACATGTACAGGTGCACAGATATAGTGGTATACTATACACATGTACAGGTGCACAGATATAGTGGTATATACTGTACATACACATGTACAGGTGCACATATATAGTGGTATATACTGTACATACACATGTATAGGTGCACAGATATAGTGGTATACTATACACATGTATAGGTGCACAGATATAGTGGTATACTATACACATGTAGAGGTGTACAGATATAGTGGTATACTATACACATGTATAGGTGCACAGATATAGTGGTATACTATACACATGTAGTGGTGTACAGATATAGTGGTATACTATACACATGTAGTGGTGTACAGATATAGTGGTATACTATACACATGTAGTGGTGTACATATATAGTGTTATACTGTACATACACATGTAGTGGTGTACAGATATAGTGGTATACTATACACATGTAGAGGTGTACATATATAGTGGTATACTATACACATGTAGAGTAGAGGATGACATCTTTTCGGGATTCCCGCGGGATGGGAGTCGATTTCACGTTGAATCACGTGATTGGGCAGGACCGGGAGTAAAAGTCAACGGGAGCAGAAGGGAGTGGGAACTACAGTATGACAACAAAATCAATGGGATTTGGATGGGAGTGATATATCGGTGCATCACTAATGTAAATGTTTGGTGGTTTTATATTTAACTATGGCAGACATGATGTGACCCATGTACTGCATATTTTATACCGAGGAAGAAAAACGGAGCAGGATTGGTAAACGGGAGTGGGATGGGAGTGGGATTCTATAAAAGTTTGGCTCGGGATTGGGACGGGATTGGGATCGGTCCTCTGTGGGAATGGGAGCGAGTGGGATTTTTTTTAAACTCTCATTTGGGATTGGGATGGGATGGGATTATTTATGTGGGAAGGAGCGGGAGTCAAAATCCACTCACATGCCAGCCTCTAATGTAGAGGTGCACAGATATAGTGGTATATACTGTACATACACATGTGCAGGGCTACTCTTCCCTACAAAGGCAGACGGCAGTGAAGTTACTGTGTGTTGCCTTTGTAGGGCAGAATGTTCTTGCAATGTTCAAGAACAGCCTTAAAATGTGTGATAGACCCTATAGAACCCTCAGAGCCTCTGAAACCTGTGTGCAGGGGATCTTTGATTAAACACCTGATCAGAAGAATAGACAATCAGAATTGTTTTTAAGTACATTTAAAAGTATAAACTTTTTAACTTTTACTCAAGTGTGTTTTTAGCCAGATACTCTGATTTGTACTGTACTTGAGTATAATTTCTGGCTACTTTTGACACCCCTGCCTGTGTGTGACAGACCCTATAGAACCCTCGGAGCGTCTGAGACCCCCTGCTTTCACCCAGCGGGACACTATAGTAGAATGTAATGTGCATATCATCAGCCAACATTATGCCAGCAAAACGCAATTACTATCATTCCACCGGCCAGCCATCCAGCAAAATGATCTCAATTTATATAACACATTTCATATATTCTTCCAGTTGAATGAATTTCACCGCTTACATAATGAAAATGAGTATTCGTCTCTCTCCTCTGTTCATTCTGTCTTACTATATGTCCATAGGTACCCTGCTCCATATGCAGCACCCTAATGTCAGATCCGTCTCTGCCTCACACGGCTCGCCCTACTGTGGAAAATAATACCAGTTATTCTCTCTCTCTCTCTCTCTCTCTTTCTGTCCTCGCAGCTTTTTGATGGAATCGAATGCCAGTTCCCCATATTTTTCATCTACATGATGATTGATGGTAAGTGTGGTTCTCATCAATAGCAGATGTTGTTATGATGCCATGTGTGATGCTCTCCTCTAGTGTGCTGCTCCTGTTCAGCGGAGGGATCTGCAGATGTTAAATACATGTAAATGTGCTTAAAAAAATATATATATATATATATAATACAGTATGATTGTGACATGACACAGCGGGGGCGCTGCCTTGTGAGAAGTGACTAAACATGCACTGGATTCAGACTTTGTACTCATCACATTCTGTACAGAGACGTTGTAATCATCACATTCTGTACAGAGACGTTATAATCATCACATTCTGTACAGAGACGTTATAATCATCACATTCTGTACAGAGACGTTATAATCATCACATTCTGTACAGAGACGTTATATTCATCACATTCTGTACAGAGACGTTATACTAATCACATTCTGTACAGAGACGTTATAATCATCACATTCTGTACAGAGACGTTGTAATCATCACATTCTGTACAGAGACGTTATAATCATCACATTCTGTACAGAGACGTTATAATCATCACATTCTGTACAGAGACGTTGTAATCATCACATTCTGTACAGAGACGTTGTAATCATCACATTCTGTTCAGAGACGTTATAATCATCACATTCTGTACAGAGACGTTATAATCATCACATTCTGTACAGAGACGTTATAATCATCACATTCTGTACAGAGACGTTATAATCATCACATTCTGTACAGAGACGTTATAATCATCACATTCTGTACAGAGACGTTATAATCATCACATTCTGTTCAGAGACGTTATAATCATCACATTCTGTTCAGAGACGTTATAATCATCACATTCTGTACAGAGACGTTATAATCATCACATTCTGTACAGAGCCGTTATAATCATCACATTCTGTACAGAGACGTTATACTAATCACATTCTGTACAGATACGTTATAATCATCACATTCTGTTCAGAGACGTTATAATCATCACATTCTGTTCAGAGACGTTATAATCATCACATTCTGTACAGAGACGTTATAATCATCACATTCTGTACAGAGCCGTTATAATCATCACATTATGTACAGAGACGTTATACTAATCACATTCTGTACAGAGACGTTATAATCATCACATTCTGTACAGAGACGTTATAATCATCACATTCTGTAAAGAGACGTTATAATCATCACATTCTGTACAGAGACGTTATAATCATCACATTCTGTACAGAAACGTTATAATCATCACATTCTGTACAGAGACGTTATAATCATCACATTATGTACAGATACGTTATAATCATCACATTCTGTACAGAGACGTTATAATCATCACATTCTGTACAGAGACGTTATAATCATCACATTCTGTACAGAGACGTTATAATCATCACATTCTGTACAGAGACGTTATAATCATCACATTATGTTCAGAGACGTTATAATCATCACATTCTGTACAGAGACGTTATAATCATCACATTCTGTACAGAGACGTTATAATCATCACATTCTCTACAGAGACGTTATAATCATCACATTCTTTATAGAGCCGTTATAATCATCACATTATGTAGAGAGACGTTATAATTATCACATTCTGTACAGAGACGTTATAATCATCACATTCTGTACAGAGATGTTATAATCATCACATTCTGTACAGAGACGTTGTAATCATCACATTCTGTACAGAGACGTTATAATCATCACATTCTGTACAGAGACGTTATAATCATCACATTCTGTACAGAGACGTTGTAATCATCACATTCTGTACAGAGACGTTATAATCATCACATTCTGTACAGAGACGTTATAATCATCACATTCTGTACAGAGACGTTGTAATCATCACATTCTGTACAGAGACGTTATAATCATCACATTCTGTACAGAGACGTTATAATCATCACATTCTGTAAAGAGACGTTATAATCATCACATTCTGTACAGAGACGTTATATTCATCACATTCTGTACAGAAACGTTATAATCATCACATTCTGTACAGAGACGTTATAATCATCACATTATGTACAGATACGTTATAATCATCACATTCTGTACAGAGACGTTATAATCATCACATTCTGTACAGAGACGTTATAATCATCACATTCTGTACAGAGACGTTATAATCATCACATTCTGTACAGAGACGTTATAATCATCACATTATGTTCAGAGACGTTATAATCATCACATTCTGTACAGAGACGTTATAATCATCACATTCTGTACAGAGACGTTATAATCATCACATTCTCTACAGAGACGTTATAATCATCACATTCTTTATAGAGCCGTTATAATCATCACATTATGTAGAGAGACGTTATAATCATCACATTCTGTACAGAGACGTTATAATCATCACATTCTGTACAGAGACGTTATAATCATCACATTCTGTACAGAGACGTTGTAATCATCACATTCTGTACAGAGACGTTATAATCATCACATTCTGTACAGAGACGTTATAATCATCACATTCTGTACAGAGACGTTGTAATCATCACATTCTGTACAGAGACGTTATAATCATCACATTCTGTACAGAGACGTTATAATCATCACATTATGTACAGAGACGTTGTAATCATCACATTCTGTACAGAGACGTTATAATCATCACATTCTGTACAGAGACGTTATAATCATCACATTCTGTAAAGAGACGTTATAATCATCACATTCTGTACAGAGCCGTTATAATCATCACATTATGTAGAGAGACGTTATAATCATCACATTATGTACAGAGACGTTATAATCATCACATTCTGTACAGAGACGTTATAATCATCACATTCTGTACAGAGACGTTATAATCATCACATTCTGTACAGAGTCTCTGTAATCATCACATTCTGTACAGAGACGTTATAAGCATCACATTCTGTACAGAGACGTTATAATCATCACATTCTGTACAGAGTCTCTGTAATCATCACATTCTGTACAGAGACGTTATAATCATCACATTCTGTACAGAGACGTTATAATCATCACATTCTGTACAGAGACGTTATAATCATCACATTCTGTACAGAGACGTTATAATCATCACATTCTGTACAGAGACGTTATAATCATCACATTCTGTACAGAGACGTTATAATCATCACATTCTCTACAGAGACGTTATAATCATCACATTCTGTACAGAGCCGTTATAATCATCACATTATGTAGAGAGACGTTATAATCATCACATTCTGTACAGAGACGTTATAATCATCACATTCTGTACAGAGACGTTATAATCATCACATTCTGTACAGAGACGTTATAATCATCACATTCTGTACAGAGTCTCTGTAATCATCACATTCTGTACAGAGACGTTATAAGCATCACATTCTGTACAGAGACGTTATAATCATCACATTCTGTACAGAGACGTTGTAATCATCACATTCTGTACAGAGACGTTATAATCATCACATTCTGTACAGAGACGTTATAATTATCACATTCTGTACAGAGACGTTATAATCATCACATTCTGTACAGAGACGTTATAATCATCACATTCTGTACAGAGACGTTATAATCATCACATTCTCTACAGAGACGTTATAATCATCACATTCTGTACAGAGCCGTTATAATCATCACATTATGTAGAGAGACGTTATAATCATCACATTATGTACAGAGACGTTATAATCATCACATTCTGTACAGAGACATTATAATCATCACATTCTGTACAGAGACGTTATAATCATCACATTCTGTACAGAGTATCTGTAATCATCACATTCTGTACAGAGACGTTATAAGCATCACATTCTGTACAGAGACGTTATAATCATCACATTCTGTACAGAGTCTCTGTAATCATCACATTCTGTACAGAGACGTTATAATCATCACATTCTGTACAGAGACGTTATAATCATCACATTCTGTACAGAGACGTTATAATCATCACATTCTGTACAGAGACGTTATAATCATCACATTCTGTACAGAGACGTTATAATCATCACATTCTGTACAGAGACGTTATAATCATCACATTCTCTACAGAGACGTTATAATCATCACATTCTGTACAGAGCCGTTATAATCATCACATTATGTAGAGAGACGTTATAATCATCACATTCTGTACAGAGACGTTATAATCATCACATTCTGTACAGAGACGTTATAATCATCACATTCTGTACAGAGACGTTATAATCATCACATTCTGTACAGAGTCTCTGTAATCATCACATTCTGTACAGAGACGTTATAAGCATCACATTCTGTACAGAGACGTTATAATCATCACATTCTGTACAGAGTCTCTGTAATCATCACATTCTGTACAGAGACGTTATAATCATCACATTCTGTACAGAGACGTTATAATCATCACATTCTGTACAGAGACGTTATAATCATCACATTCTGTACAGATACGTTATAATCATCACATTCTGTACAGAGACGTTATAATCATCACATTCTGTACAGAGACGTTGTAATCATCACATTCTGTACAGAGACGTTATAATCATCACATTCTGTACAGAGCCGTTATAATCATCACATTCTGTACAGAGCCGTTATAATCATCACATTCTGTACAGAGACGTTATAATCATCACATTCTGTACAGAGACGTTATAATCATCACATTCTGTACAGAGACGTTATAATCATCACATTCTGTACAGAGACGTTATAATCATCACATTCTGTACAGAGCCGTTATAATCATCACATTCTGTACAGAGACGTTGTAATCATCACATTCTGTACAGAGACGTTATAATCATCACATTCTGTACAGAGACGTTATAATCATCACATTCTGTACAGAGCCGTTATAATCATCACATTCTGTACAGAGACGTTGTAATCATCACATTCTGTACAGAGACGTTATAATCATCACATTCTGTACAGAGACGTTATAATTATCACATTCTGTACAGAGACGTTATAATCATCACATTCTGTACATAGACGTTGTAATCATCACATTCTGTACAGAGACGTTATAATCATCACATTCTGTACAGAGACGTTATAATCATCACATTCTGTACAGAGACGTTATAATCATCACATTCTGTACAGAAACATTATAATCATCACATTCTGTACAGAGTCTCTGTAATCATCACATTCTGTACAGAGACGTTAAAATCATCACATTCTGTACAGATACGTTATAATCATCACATTCTGTACAGAGACGTTATAATCATCACATTCTGTACAGAGACGTTATAATCATCACATTCTGTACAGAGACGTTATAATCATCACATTCTGTACAGAGACGTTATAATCATCACATTCTGTACAGAGACGTTATAATCATCACATTCTGTACAGAGACGTTATAATCATCACATTCTGTACAGAGACGTTATAATCATCACATTCTGTACAGAGACGTTATAATCATCACATTCTGTACAGAGACGTTATACTAATCACATTCTGTAGAGAGACGTTATAATCATCACATTCTGTACAGAGACGTTATAATCATCACATTCTGTACAGAGACGTTATAATCATCACATTCTGTACAGAGACGTTATACTAATCACATTCTGTACAGAGACGTTATAATCATCACATTCTGTTCAGAGACGTTATAATCATCACATTCTGTACAGAGACGTTATAATCATCACATTCTGTACAGAGACGTTATAATCATCACATTCTGTACAGAGACATTATAATCATCACATTCTCTACAGAGACGTTATAATCATCACATTCTGTACAGAGCCGTTATAATCATCACATTATGTAGAGAGACGTTATAATCATCACATTATGTACAGAGACGTTATAATCATCACATTCTGTACAGAGACGTTATAATCATCACATTCTGTACAGAGACGTTATAATCATCACATTCTGTACAGAGATGTTATAATCATCACATTCTGTACAGAGACG
This sequence comes from Notolepis coatsorum, assembly GCF_963971535.1. NCBI lineage: Eukaryota > Metazoa > Chordata > Actinopteri > Aulopiformes > Paralepididae > Notolepis > Notolepis coatsorum. The sequence continues at coordinate 69,200,933 of NC_140166.1, read as the reverse complement.
TTATAAGCATCACATTCTGTACAGAGACATTATAATCATCACATTCTGTACAGAGTCTCTGTAATCATCACATTCTGTACAGAGACGTTATAATCATCACATTCTGTACAGAGACGTTATAATCATCACATTCTGTACAGAGACGTTGTAATCATCACATTCTGTACAGAGACGTTATAATCATCACATTCTGTACAGAGACGTTATAATCATCACATTCTGTACAGAGACGTTATAATCATCACATTCTGTACAGAGACGTTATAATCATCACATTCTGTACAGAGACGTTGTAATCATCACATTCTGTACAGAGACGTTGTAATCATCACATTCTGTACAGAGACGTTATAATCATCACATTCTGTACAGAGACGTTATAATCATCACATTCTGTGCAGAGACGTTATAATCATCACATTCTGTGCAGAGACGTTATAATCATCACATTCTGTACAGAGACGTTATAATCATCACATTCTGTACAGAGACGTTGTAATCATCACATTCTGTACAGAGACGTTATA
>NC_140166.1:69157906-69195406 GCF_963971535.1 Notolepis coatsorum | reverse complement strand
CTAGTTATTATCAGTCTACTTCTATATATATATAGTTATTATCAGTCTACATCTATCTAGTTATTATCAGTCTACCTCTATCAGTCGGATCCGATTCCCTCCCGTCCCCCTCTAGGGGGTCCGGGGTATCGGGTCCTCCCCGGTTCTGATTGTTGTGGGGGGCCTCAGCGGGTACATTTGTCGAGCTTCCGCTCTGCTCAGCTCCTGTGGTCCACTACGAGCAGAGCGTAAGCTATACGATAATATAACATACGGTTATCCTATAACCATAGTTATATGAGTATAGCGAGCGCTCTGCTCGGACTCACTGAGGACCCCATGGTCTTCGCCTTCGGTGGTGAAAGACTTGGGAAGGAGCTGTTAGTATGGCCACGACCCCGCTTATGTAGAGGAGCGGATGTGGGTGTGGCCAGGCGGATGGGTGTGTACATGTGGAGAAATTGTATTCAGAATTAGATTGAAAGGGATAGGGTTCCAATAGAGCAGAGCGCCCGCTATACTCATATAACTATGGTTATAGGATAACCGTATGTTATTATCAGTCTACCTCTATCTAGTTATTATCAGTCTACTTCTATCTATCTTGTTACAGACTGCAGTCATTGCTCTTGTAAAACATCCATATCCATAGACACCCAGCGCTCGCTGTGGCCCCGTGTCACTGATGATTCCATTCAACACATCAAGCTCTCGTCAGCTTTGACACTCACCTGCACTCTATGGCAGCAGGAGTATCTTTCCAGAAGGACAACGCAGGGTGATTTAAACCTGACTCACTTGTGCGCGTCTGCAGGTGTGAGTGCTGGACGTGTATAGAGGTTAAAAATAACATTCAGATACAGAAGAACGAATGTGTGTGTGGTGAGAGGGGGGTAAACACACATACTGTTGTATCACAGTGTGTGTGTGTGTGTGTGTGTCTGTGTTTATGATAGATAGTGTGTGTTTGTGTGTGTTTATGATAGATAGTCTGTGTCTGTGTGTGTTTATGATAGATAGTGCGTGTGTGTGTGTGTTTATGATAGATAGTGTGCATGTGTGTGTGTTTATGATACAGTAGATAGTGTGCGTGTGTGTGTGAGTGTGTGTGTGGGGGGAGGGGGGTAGACGGTGATAGCACAGTGTGTGTGATGCACACCGTCTGACAGTCGTATCATTTGAAAACCAGCAGGAGGGGAGCTGTTCTATATAACCTTGTGAGACTCCCACAGTGCCATGCAGACAGATAGGATTATAGGGGTCACTTCCGCTGTTATCTAATAAGTAACCAGGCCTGGTGTTATTCCTGTGTGTGTTGGAGTGAGCTTCTGTATTGGGAGACATATGATGGAGCATGGCACTAAAACTGCTGGGGGTTAGAGGTGGATTCCCACCAAGGCATCCCATAATACTACATTACATTATAACTCAGAGGGCGACAGTGGCTCGGGAGGTACAGTAGAGCAGTCGTCTGGCAATCCGGAGGTTCCCGGTTCGATTCCCGCTCCTCCCGGGCAGCGTGTCGAAGTGTCCTTGAGCAAGACACTTAACCCCTAATTGCTCCCGATGAGCAGGTCGGCACCTTGCACGGTCGCCTCCGCCGTCGGTGTGTGAATGTGTGAGTGAAAGGGTAAAATGTGAGGAACAAATTGTAAAGCGCTTTGGATAAAAGCGCTATATAAAAAAGCAGCCATTTACCATTTGTACATCAGAATCAGAATCAGAAAGGTCTTTATTGCCAAGTAGTTTACACATACAAGGAATTTGATTTGGTCGTTTTTTGATGCGCCATTAACGGACAGACAATTAAGGTAGAAACAAATAAAGGGTAGAATAAAATAAATGGAATATAAACCAAGTTAAAACAAAAGAATAGAATATAATTGGAATGGAGGACTTTTACTTTGATCAGAGTACTCATTTATCTGAGTATTTCTACTTTTACTTAAGTAAAGGAACTGTGCACTGTCCAATACACTGCTCGCTATAATGCGTCATTCCTAAGCACTTCACACTATAATGCATCATTCCTAAGCACTTCACACTATAATGCATCATTCATAAGCATTGCACACTATAATGCATCATTCATAAGCATTTCACACTATGATGCATCATTCCTAAGCATTTCACACTATAATGCATCATTCCTAAGCATTTCACACTATGATGCATCATTCCTAAGCACTTCACACTATAATGCATCATTCATAAGCATTCCACACTATGATGCATCATTCATAAGCATTTCACACTATAATGCATCATTCCTAAGCATTCCACACTGATGCATCATTCATAAGCATTCCACACTATGATGCATCATTCATAAGCATTTCACACTATGATGCATCATTCATAAGCATTCCACACTATGATGCATCATTCATAAGCATTTCACACTATGATGCATCATTCCTAAGCATTTCACACTATGATGCATCATCCCTAAGCACTTCACACTATAATGCATCATTCATAAGCATTTCACACTATGATGCATCATCCCTAAGCATTTCACTCACTGTTTAGTTAACAGCACTACTGTCATTAAATAGATCATCCTACAGCTCCGATGCTGGATAGTTAAGTTGTGATTTAGTCAAGACAAAGATATTCAGATAAACACATGTAATAATAATAATAATACACTGTATTTGTATAGCACCTTGCATACAAGAATTGCAGCTCAAAGTGCTTTCAAAGAGCTTCACAGCAGTAAAATAAAAAAAAGACAGGCATAACATGAGCACAGCATTGTCAGATCAAGAGCAATGCACAAGGTCCAGACATAAAATAAACATAAAATAGATAGCAGCAAAATAAACAAAGTCAATATAAGACACAGAACATTAAATCACATCGTTTTTCACATGAGGGTCTACCATCTTAATAGGCCTCTTTGTTTACGGTTTGATTATCACTGATACACATCCTGTTAACTTTAGCGTTTGTGGTTTATGACCCCCGGGAACTCGAACCCACAATGGGACATTAACACCACTGCCATCATCAAAAAGGCCCAGCAGCGCCTGTTACAAAGGGTCAGATTAAACCGAATATATATATTTATTACTTGAGATATATTGTATAGTATTTGTATATCGTCTGATATCCCTTGTATATTCTTTGTACATATACACGGAATATCCCTTTACCTAGTACAGGCCAGACCATAATATTCGTTCTCCTATTGGACAGCGATCCCCTAGGCGCCACGGCCATACCCCCAATGTCTAGTTCAAAGTCACCGCTAAGACATGCCTGGACATGCCCGGTTCTGCGCAGGAATACGAGACAGAAATAAGGCTGGTACTAGATTGTTCACCTTACGTATAAATACGGCGCAGGTGAATACAGCAGTTAGTTACCCCAATAAGTTGAAGCCTCACACCACGATACAACGTGTTGTGAAGTGGGCCCGTTTTGCCCCAAAATAGAGCCTTGAGACCGCGTGCGAATTGATAGCTGATGTGTCAGAGTTTAACGCTGTATCGTCGAGTTCGACCTATTCTATTATTAAGTAATAGTCTATTATGTATAGTGTATCGTGCGGCTACCGTTCTACAGTGACCAGCATTACCAACGTTTCATCGTACCGAGCTAGTGTGCTTATCCAGGCTGGGCGGCCTAACCTGGTGCCGTCATCCGAGGAGCCCTAGACGAGAACCGTGTGGATATGTACACTGGATAACCTACCCGACGACTACAGAGCCCTTTTCGGCTGGATTATATTTTCTTTGGTCCTGTGGCTGTTGGAGCGGAGAATCGTCTACACCCACTACTGTGTGGGATTTACCCTGTGAGGAGCACCGTCGAGCCCGCCTCTAGGACCCCTGAGGCTGGCTAGCTTTCCTCCATGCGGCACTGCATACCGGAGAATAGCTGTTGTTTGTCTACGGATCAAGGGATTATTGCACTGTCTCCTGTACCTGGAGTCTCCTTATTCCTCGTTGACCCAGACTTTTGCTACCGACAAATCCTCTCCCCTGCTGGCTTACAACCGGAGGGACCCCCTTAGTATCTCCAGCTGACCTACTAGTGTACCATATATAATTCTTATGATACAGGTGGTATTAATTATATCCTGCGTAATATGCTCATGGACTTACGCTCTTGACCTATTCATGCACATTCTTCGCCTTACAAGCGCAACTCTCAATCTTGATAAGTAATGTAAGATAATCTTCATGCTCTTATAATAAATATTCTTCTAAACAGTATTTCTTGTGAAGCCGTGTTATTGTGGGGGTGTTCATCTCATATACATGTGTACTGTATGGCCAGTAGTAATGTACATAACTCAGTAGTGGTTTAATGATACCATACTTATTCAATACAGTCAGGGAATTGTACCCCTCAGTTACAGCGCCTGTACTTCCTCAGTTGCAACACCTGCTGGTCCAATTCTACACCGCCATGATCCAAAGCATCCTCACCTCATCCATCACAGTCTGGTACAGTTCCACTGACAAACACACCCAAACACAAACTCCAACGCATCACCAAGACAGCCTCCAAAATAGTTGGCTGCCCCCTCCCCTCTCTGGACTCCATCTACACCTCACGCACAGTCACCCGCTCTGGTAAAATAGTCAGCGATCCCTCCCACCCAGCACACCACTTATTCCAGCGCATGCCCTCGCTACAGGTCAATTTCAACCAGACACACACACGCTTCACAAACAGCTTTTTCCCCACAGCAGTACGAACACTAAACACCCTGCCCCCCCCCCCCCCCCCCCCCCCCATTGCACAGACGGGAAAGCATCCGAACTGAAGTGAACATGAACTGAATTGAACTGACACTAACTGACACTTGTTATATGTGACTGTCCTGTATGTATTTATGTATTTATTGTGGGGATTGGGAGGTGGGAGGCGGGCGTTTGATGTTCCATGTTGATGTCCTTAAATAACATGCTGTACCGCAAACGATTACTGTACCACCAACCATAATTGTGTGGCATTAAAGTATCTTGTATCTTGTATGGTCTAGTCATTTCTACCTGAAAATGGCTTTATTTTATTTCATAACAAACCTGTGTCTCTCCTCTCTCCCCAGACCATAACAAACCTGTATCTCTCCTCTCTCCCTCAGACCGTAACAAACCTGTATCTCTCCTCTCTCCCCATAACAAACCTGTATCTCTCCTCTCTCCTCAGACCATAACAAACCTGTATCTCCCCTCTCTCCCCAGACCATAACAAACATGTATCTCTCCTCTCTCCCTGTAACAAACCTGTATCTCCCCTCTCTCTCCTCAGACCATAACAAACATGTATCTCTCCTCTCTCCCCATAACAAACATGTATCTCTCCTCTCTCCCCGTAACAAACCTGTATCTCCCCTCTCTCTCCTCAGACCATAACAAACATGTATCTCTCCTCTCTCCCCGTAACAAACCTGTATCTATCCTCTCTCCCCGTAACAAACCTGTATCTCCCCTCTCTCCCCATAATAAACCTGTATCTATCCTCTCTCCCCAGACCATAACAAACCTGTATCTCCCCTCTCTCCCCGTAACAAACATGTATCTCTCCTCTCTCCCCGTAACAAACCTGTATCTCTCCTCTCTCCCCGTAACAAACATGTATATCTCCTCTCTCCCCGTAACAAACCTGTATCTCCCCTCTCTCTCATCAGACCATAACAAACATGTATCTCTCCTCTCTCCCCGTAACAAACATGTATCTCTCCTCTCTCCCCGTAACAAACCTGTATCTCCCCTCTCTCTCATCAGACCATAACAAACATGTATCTCTCCTCTCTCCCCGTAACAAACATGTATCTCTCCTCTCTCCCCAGACCATAACAAACCTGTATCTCCCCTATCTCCCCGTAACAAACCTGTATCTCTCCTCTCTCCCCGTAACAAACCATTATCCCCCCTCTCTCCTCAGACCATAACAAACATGTATCTCCCCTCTCTCCCCGTAACAAACCTGTATCTCTCCTCTCTCCCCGTAACAAACCATTATCTCCCCTCTCTCCTCAGACCATAACAAACCTGTATCTCTCCCCTCTCTCCCCATAATAAACCTGTATCTCCTCTCCTCTCCTCTCTCCCCGTAACAAACCTGTATCTCTCCTCTCTCCCCGTAACAAACCATTATCTCCCCTCTCTCCTCAGACCATAATAAACATGTATCTCTCCTCTCTCCCCGTAACAGACCTGTATCTCTCCTCTCTCCCCATAATAAACCTGTATCTCCCCTCCTCTCTCCTCAGGCCACGCGGTGGTTCCTAAATACTACTATGTGCCGGCGGACTTCGTGGAGGGGGAACAGAAGACCCCCGGGAGCCAGAAGCGTTTCCCGAGCAACACGGGCCGCGACGGGATGTACTTCCTGTGGGGGCAGGCCCTGCTCAGCACCGCCAGGCTGCTGGGTACGTCTCCCTGCGTGCGTGTGCGTGTGTGTGTGTATGTATGTATGTATGTGTATGTGTATGTGTGTGCGCGTGTGTGTAGCCTTTGGCAAATGCATTTGTACCTGTCCTGATGAAAGGGTCATCATGGTATTTTGAAAAAAGGTATCATGATATTTCCAATGAAATGCCATCAGTATCATGGTTTGCAAATGTGGTACCATGGCCGATGCATGACTTTTAGCACAGCAGTAACCATGGTAAGTTATTTATACAATGGCAGTACCATGCTATGTTATTTATACAATGGCAGTAACCATGGAAAGTTATTTATACAATGGCAGTACCATAGTAAGTTATTTATACAATGGCAGTACCATAGTCAAACTAAACATATCATCAAACTACCATTACACTTTTTCACAAGGGTGGCCAATGATTACAATTGCAATGTGTGGGGGATGGAATATTGGTCTCCAGCACACACCAAGAGAGAAGAACATATTATACGATCACACCAAGAGAGAAGAACATATTATACGATCACACCAAGAGAGAAGAACATATTATACGATCACACCAAGAGAGAAGAACATATTATACGATCACACCAAGAGAGAAGAACCTATTATACGATCACACCATGAGAGAAGAACCTATTATACGATCACACCAAGAGAGAAGAACCTATTATACGATCACACCAAGAGAGAAGAACCTATTATATGATCACACCAAGAGAGAAGAACCTATTATACTATATTAGAGAGTAGCATGAAAAACAGGAGTCAGGATTAAAGCAATACACTGGCATGCATGCGTGCGTGCGCGCGCTAAGGCTGTCCCCGAAGCCTGTTTCTGGGATTCGAACTTCGTCAGGGTTTTTTGAAACTTTTATTTTTATTTTTCACAATTTTACTTTTTTTAAATAATATATATATATATATATATATTTTTTTTATAAATATCCTCAAACTAAATTCTCAATTTGAATAAAGTAATTAATCTGATTTTTTTTAATGAATATAACTCATCAGTTTCTTTTAATACTATAATATTAGTGTAGCCTAATCTTTATCTGCAACTGTGAAGAAAGACCCCATTGGTTTAAACGCAATGAATAGACACAAAAAAAATATATAAAAAAAGAAAAGAATATATATATATATATATATATATATATATATTATTTTGTATTAAAAAAATGTAATTCTAATGTTGATTTAGAATTTGAATGCCAACCCAACGAACGAAGGTTCGAACATTCGAACGTTTGGGCTCAGCCCTAGTGTGCACATGCGTGAATGTGAGACACAGGTTGGAAAGTGCTTTAGATAAAAGCGTTGTATAAATACAGTCCATTTACCATGTTTTAGGTGAGGCTTTACGTGCTACAGGAATAGCAGGGGACGAATGTAGTCAAATTCATTAACTTCGGATACTGTGTGTGTGCGTGTGTCTGTGTCTGTGTGCGTGTTTCTGTTTCTGTATCTCCAGTGGACGAGCTGATCAGTCCAAAGGACATCGACCCCATCGGACGATACGTCCCTCCCCAGGAGCAGAGGAACGTCAGCATGAGATACTCCAACCAGGTGAGACGCCCCCGCTCTGTCAGCTACCTGGGCTTCTTTAACCTCGTTCCCAGTTCTATCTCCTCCGTGAGATAAAGCCTGGTAAAGAACTAACGGCCGAAAGTGTGTTTAAACGAGGAAATAATTGTGCACTTCACACGTTTCTATAATTGTTTTGTCGAAACCGGAAAGCCTGTAGCCTGTACTTCCGTTTACACACTTTAGGAGGCATATCTTGTCCAGCCTACCTGTGCGCCTGTACGTTAATGCCAAGCAAGCAGTGCAAAAATGCTTCCGCATTCGTCACCGCACGCTAGTGCGGTAAAGCGCCCTTCTTTTCAGACAAATGCTACCGTGCGTGCACCGGCGGCGGCGTGCTCGCTCAGGTGCGTGCGTGCGCCGGCGTGCTCGCGCGAGGTGCCCGCGCATGCGCATGAGATCCCGCCTTGAGCGGAGCTCAATATATATAAGTCACCGCCCCTTATTCAGTATCTACCAATAGCTCAATTGGCAAGGACACATGGCTGTGGATCCTATGGCTTGTTTGCTGGCGAGTTCGAATCCCATCGAAAATATTTTTTAACGTGATTTTTTTTTAACGTGTATTATTTCGCCGGTTAAGGTTATTTCGCCGGTTAAGGTTAGGCATGGTTAAGGTTAAGGTTAAGGTTAGGCATTGTTTCGGAGTTGGTTAAGGTTAGAACGGTTAAGTTTAGGCGCTGTTAAGGAGCTGGTTAAGGTTAGAGTTTGTCAAAGAGAATGGCAATATAATTTCTATGGTTAAGGTTAGGCATGGTTTCGGAGTTGGTTAAGGTTAGAACGGTTAAGTTTAGGCGTTGTTAAGGAGCTGGTTAAGGTTAGAGTTTGTCAAAGAGAATGGCAATAGACAGCCTATTTCCGCGCGACCTGGGCGCTGGGCGGCGGAAAATGAAAGGCGCATTACTGCATGCCACTACGATAAATTTTTGCACTGCTTGCTTGGCATAAAGCTACACGCTACCTGTGCTCGGTCACAGCCACGCCCCCTGCTCGGTCACAGCCACGCCCCCTGCTCGGTCACAGCCACGCCCCCTGCTCGGTCACAGCCACGCCCTGCTCGGTCACAGCCACGCCCTGCTCGGTCACAGCCACGCCCCCTGCTCGGTCACAGCCACGCCCCCTGCTCGGTCACAGCCACGCCCTGCTCGGTCACAGCCACGCCCTGCTCGGTCACAGCCACGCCCTGCTCGGTCACAGCCACGCCCCCTGCTCGGTCACAGCCACGCCCTGCTTGGTCACAGCCACGCCCTTCCGAGGCAAAGCGAGTCTGTGAGCATGGTGCCATCCGGCTTGTCGAAAGAGAGTGTAAGGAACGAGGTCTGAATAGAAACAAGGTCTCAATAGAACGAGGTCTGAATAGAACGAGGTCTGAATAGAAACAAGGTCTCAATAGAACGAGGTATGAATAGAACGAGGTCTGAATAGAAACAAGGTCTCAATAGAACGAGGTCTGAATAGAAACAAGGTCTCAATAGAAACAAGGTCTCAATAGAACGAGGTCTGAATAGAACGAGGTCTGAATAGAACGAGGTCTGAATAGAACAAGGTCTGAATAGAAACAAGGTCTCAATAGAACGAGGTCTGAATAGAACAAGGTCTGAATAGAAACAAGGTCTCAATAGAACGAGGTCTGAATAGAAACAAGGTCTCAATAGAACGAGGTCTGAATAGAACGAGGTCTGAATAGAAACAAGGTCTCAATAGAACGAGGTCTGAATAGAACGAGGTCTGAATAGAAACGAGGTCTGAATAGAAACAAGGTCTCAATAGAACGAGGTCTGAATAGAACGAGGTCTGAATAGAACAAGGTCTGAATAGAACGAGGTCTGAATAGAACGAGGTCTGAATAGAAACAAGGTCTCAATAGAACGAGGTCTGAATAGAACGAGGTCTGAATAGAAACAAGGTCTCAATAGAACGAGGTCTGAATAGAACGAGGTCTGAATAGGAACGAGGTCTGAATAGAACGAGGTCTGAATAGAAACAAGGTCTGAATAGGAACGAGGTCTGAATAGAATCAAGGTCTCAATAGAACGAGGTCTGAATAGAACGAGGTCTGAATAGAACGAGGTCTGAATAGAAACAAGGTCTGAATAGAAACAAGGTCTCAATAGAACGAGGTCTGAATAGAAACAAGGTCTCAATAGAACAAGGTCTGAATAGAAACAAGGTCTGAATAGAAACAAGGTCTCAATAGAACGAGGTCTGAATAGAACGAGGTCTGAATAGAACGAGGTCTGAATAGAAACAAGGTCTCAATAGAACGAGGTCTGAATAGAACGAGGTCTGAATAGAAACGAGGTCTGAATAGAAACAAGGTCTCAATAGAACGAGGTCTGAATAGAACGAGGTCTGAATAGAACAAGGTCTGAATAGAACGAGGTCTGAATAGAACGAGGTCTGAATAGAACGAGGTCTGAATAGAAACAAGGTCTCAATAGAACGAGGTCTGAATAGAACGAGGTCTGAATAGAAACAAGGTCTCAATAGAACGAGGTCTGAATAGAACGAGGTCTGAATAGGAACGAGGTCTGAATAGAAACAAGGTCTGAATAGGAACGAGGTCTGAATAGAATCAAGGTCTCAATAGAACGAGGTCTGAATAGAACGAGGTCTGAATAGAACGAGGTCTGAATAGAACGAGGTCTGAATAGAACGAGGTCTGAATAGAACGAGGTCTCAATAGAACGAGGTCTGAATAGAAACAAGGTCTCAATAGAACAAGGTCTGAATAGAAACAAGGTCTGAATAGAAACAAGGTCTCAATAGAACGAGGTCTGAATAGAACGAGGTCTGAATAGAAACGAGGTCTGAATAGAAACAAGGTCTCAATAGAACGAGGTCTGAATAGAACGAGGTCTGAATAGAACAAGGTCTGAATAGAACAAGGTCTGAATAGAACGAGGTCTGAATAGAACGAGGTCTGAATAGAACGAGGTCTGAATAGAATCAAGGTCTCAATAGAACGAGGTCTGAATAGAACGAGGTCTGAATAGAACGAGGTCTGAATAGAACGAGGTCTGAATAGAACGAGGTCTGAATAGAACGAGGTCTGAATAGAACGAGGTCTCAATAGAACGAGGTCTGAATAGAAACAAGGTCTCAATAGAACGAGGTCTGAATAGAAACAAGGTCTGAATAGAAACAAGGTCTCAATAGAACGAGGTCTGAATAGAACGAGGTCTGAATAGAACGAGGTCTGAATAGAAAAGAGGTCTCAATAGAACGAGGTCTGAATAGAACGAGGTCTGAATAGAACGAGGTCTGAATAGAAACAAGGTCTCAATAGAACGAGGTCTGAATAGAAACGGTCTCAATAGAACAAGGTCTGAATAGAAACAAGGTCTCAATAGAACAAGGTCTGAATAGAAACAAGGTCTGAATAGAAACAAGGTCTGAATAGAAACAAGGTCTGAATAGAACGAGGTCTGAATAGAAAAGAGGTCTCAATAAAACGAGGTCTGAATAGAAACAAGGTCTCAATAGAAACGAGGTCTGAATAGAACGAGGTCTGAATAGAAACGAGGTCTGAATAGGAACGAGGTCTGAATAGAACGAGGTCTGAATAGAAACGAGGTCTGAATAGGAACGAGGTCTGAATAGAAACGAGGTCTGAATAGAAACAAGGTCTGAATAGAAACGAGGTCTGAATAGGAACGAGGTCTGAATAGAAACGAGGTCTGAATATAATGTGGTCTGAATAGAAAAGAGGTCTGAATAGAAACAAGGTCTGAATAGAAACAAGGTCTGAATAGGAAACAAGGTCTGAATAGAAACAAGGTCTGAATAGAAACGAGGTCTGAATAGAAACAAGGTCTGAATAGAAACGAGGTCTGAATAGGAAACAAGGTCTGAATAGAAACGAGGTCTGAATAGGAACGAGGTCTGAATAGGAACGAGGTCTGAATAGGAACAAGGTCTGAATAGAAAAGAGGTCTGAATAGAAACGAGGTCTGAATAGAAACGAGGTCTGAATAGCTGGCATTAGCCGCTGGTATCCATTGGAGAACATCTCATTCATTGTCTGCATCGTCACAGCAGGGAGCATCGCGAAGCGGCCACAGAATGATGCTTGCACCGTGACGACACAAATTCACAATCTATAAGCGCACTCTCTGCTGGCCATGTGGGACGTATCCTCCTCATTGGCATTCGGGCTATCGAGTGGAAACTTACATTGAATCTGGTCCATGGACTGATTGATTGATTGATTGATTGATTGATTGATTGATTGATTGAAAATTGTATTAACAGATTGCAGAATGGGTGCAATACAGTACGGCTCAATACACACAATTGTTAAGGGGATGCAGACCAGAGAAAGACTTTAGTCTCGTTTACATCAGGGTCCCCTGTTTTCAATGCATAACATTAATTGAATGATGACACGTCCAGAAGGCATCACCGTACTGACTCTTATCCACTGCCTGAAGCCGTCACCGTGGGCCCCGGGGGCCAGACTCTGAGCCAGACACCTGGTCCTCCACCGTGGGCCCCGGGGCCAGACTCTGAGCCAGAGACCTGGTCCTCCACCGTGGGCCCCGGGAGCCAGACTCTGAGCCAGAGACCTGGTCCTCCACCGGGGGCCCCGGGGCCAGACTCTGAGCCAGAGACCTGGTCCTCCACCGTGGGCCCCGGGAGCCAGACTCTGAGCCAGAGACCTGGTCCTCCACCGGGGGCCCCGGGGCCAGACTCTGAGCCAGAGACCTGGTCCTCCACCGTGGGCCCCGGGGCCAGACTCTGAGCCAGAGACCTGGTCCTCCACCGGGGGCCCCGGGGCCAGACTCTGAGCCAGAGACCTGGTCCTCCACCGTGGGCCCCGGAGCCAGACTCTGAGCCAGAGACCTGGTCCTCCATCGGGTGGAAGAATGGCCTCTCTGAATATAAAACAATCCGCGAGGCCTAGTAATCATTGATCCAAAAGTAAACAACAGGGGGTAGCCCCCCCCCCCCCCCCCCCCCCCCCCACCAGCAGACGGAACGATGCAGGCTCTCATTCTCCAGTTGATGAATTGAGGTTTAGGTAAAATACGAGTTTGATGTATTGTGTTTGTCTATTTGGCAGTAGAGCGGGGCACAGGGTTGTAAACATTGCGGGTTGAAAGTACTAGATGTACAGCATCTTCTGATGGGTTATTAAGAAAGTCTACTTTCCAAACTCTGAATAAACATTGATATGGTCCCATATATATATTGTGGCTTTAATCCAAGTCTTAGGAGACGTCCCTGAGGAGGACGGGAGTGATGGAGACGCGGAGACAAGAACACTGTCCTGCTCTCTGTCCTGCTCTCCTCTCTGTCCTCCTCTCTGTCCTGCTCTCCTCTCTGTCCTGCTCTCCTCTCTGTCCTGCTCTCCTCTCTGTCCTCCTCTCTGTCCTGTCCTGCTCTCTGTCCTGCTCTCCTCTCTCCTGTCCTGCTCTCTGTCCTGTCCTGCTCTCTGTCCTGCTCTCCTCTCTCCTGTCCTGCTCTCTGTCCTGTCCTGCTCTCTGTCCTGCTCTCCTCTCTGTCCTGCTCTCCTCTCTGTCCTGCTCTCCTCTCTGTCCTCCTCTCTGTCCTGTCCTGCTCTCTGTCCTGCTCTCCTCTCTGTCCTGCTCTCCTCTCTGTCCTGCTCTCCTCTCTGTCCTCCTCTCTGTCCTGTCCTGCTCTCTGTCCTGCTCTCCTCTCTCCTGTCCTGCTCTCTGTCCTGCTCTCCTCTCTCCTGTCCTGCTCTCTGTCCTGTCCTGCTCTCTGTCCTGTCCTGCTCTCTGTCCTGTCCTGCTCTCTGTCCTGCTCTCCTCTGTCCTGCTCTCCGTCCTGCTCTCCTCTGTCCTGCTCTCCTCTCTCCTCTATGATTGATCCCTCCAGCCCAGCTCCTGTGGATTGTCTTGTATTGTACGTGTCGTGCTGATAAAGGCACCACGGGGCGTGCGAGCCGGGAGAGATGAGCGGAGAGAGATAGACGGACAGCCGGAGAGGATGAAATGGAGAGGAGGGGGAGAGGAAGAAGAAGAGACAGATTTACTGAGACGAGGAGCGTGGGGCAAACTGCCAGGTGGCGAGGGAAGGCGCTCTGTGTCTAATTCACTGTGGCTGCAGCTAATTACACCTCTGGTCACACTGTGCGCACGGAGCACGGCGTGCAGGCGCTCTCGTTTGGTGGCGTGAGTTCCGCCCGTGACACAGTTCCAAATGCCAAATGTGAAAGATGATAAGTTCAACAGCTGTTGGCAAAGTGTCAGGGGTTCTCAGAGGGGATTAATTCTCCTTTATTGAGGTTAATCACAATCTTTAGTTGGACCTTGCTCAAGCAGATATCCTTTAAGATGTTGATCTTAAAGGATGAATAGATATTAGGGTTGTTACAGTGTAGCTCTGTTCTTTCCCGTTTCCTTTCGATATCCTGCTATCATTTAGAGCAGGGGTTCTCAAACGTGTTCATGCCGTGACCCCATTTTATTTAGGATTTTTTTTTTGGGGACCCCACACTTAATGTATCACGTAATTTCAATGTGGAATTATTCAAATAAAAGCACACGTTGTTGAACTTGATCATGCATATTTATTAGAAAATGTAAGTACAGCACTATGTTATCAATATACATTTATAAAAACGAGGCATATTTAGCGAAAATATGTTGCCAGAACATAACAAAAATGTAATAAAATAATTAGGGATGTTCGATATTGACTTTTTTACCGATAGCGATATACCGATATTGTCCAACTCTTAATTTCCGATACCGATATATGCAGGGTTTCCCCCCCCCCCAAAAAACGGAATAATTTCAGGTAATTAACATTACATATCTCTTGTTATGGAATTAACACATTACATACTTTTGACAATAAATAAAATCAGAATTTGTTCTTACTTGCTTGCCTGAGTAAAGAAAGGTCAAATAAATGTAAAAAGGTATTTTTTTGAAAACCGATACCGATCATTTCCGATATCACATTTGAATGCCAATATCGGTAGGCCGATAATATCGGACATCCCTAAAAATAATATATTTGTTTTACTTTCCAATGCCCCACTGTCACCTACCTGCGACCCCAATTTGGGTTGCAACCCGTAGTTTGAGAACCACTGATTTAGAGCATAGTTAAGTAGAGTCACCTATAGAAGTGATCGGAGATGTTGCCTTAGTAAGCTGCATGGTAGGCTATGAGTCATATACAGTATAATGGTCTATGGTAGGCTATGAGTCATGTACAGTATGATGGTCTACGGTAGGCTATAGGGCTGTACCGAATGTCATTTTTTAACATTCAAAGCTTCTATTGAAGTATTCGAACGAAGCTTCGAATGTCTATCCTCAATTTGAATAAAGTGATTAATCTGATTAAAAGCTATTTACAACATATATTTTACAGGATATAAAACAGTTGAACAGTTAAAGTTAATTTGAGTGCCATTGAGCTTCTTCCTTTCTCTCTCCTAACTCTCCTTCTCTCTCTCCTCCCCTTCTCTCCTCATGTCCTCTCCTTCTCTCCTCCTCCCCTCTCCTGCTGTCCTCATATACTGTACTCCCATTCTCTCCTCCTGTCCTCTACTTCTCTCCTCCTGTCCTCCCCTTCTCTCCTCATGTCCTCTCCTCTCCTTCTCTCATCCTGTCCTCTCCTTCTCTCATCTATCTGTCCCTCTATCTCTCCCTCCCCCCTCTATATCTTCCCCATTCTCTCCATTAAACTTAATATATTTGTACCTGGATACTGGCTGGATCAGTGGGATATTTTAATGGCAACAGGAGAGCATTCAAGTTATTTGTTGTTGTGTCGTTTGAATAATTTCTCCCTATCATCCTTTTCATCCTCGCTTTCTTTAGCATCTCCATGATCGTCTTCATCCTCATTTCTCTCAATAGCATCATCTGCATTCTCTCTTTCCTCCACTTCTTCATAATTTCTATCCATAGAATCATCTGCATTTTCTCTTTCCTCCACTTCTTCACAATCTCTCTTCCTGATATCATAATTGCCCTCTTGAATATCTCCATCTGCATTGTCTGTACTGTCTTTATCTAAGGTGGAGCAAATAATATTTGTTTTATAATAGTAATAATATTGTACTGTATATAATATTCATAATGTAGCCTACAATGTTATAATTGTATTATAAAACAATATGTCATATAGCACTACCTTGCCTTGATTGGAATAAACACATGGTTGGCCAATTTAAATGTTTAAGACACATTTCTCTGTCCAAAATAAGCATTATTGACCAGTTAGTACCAGATTTTCAGTTATAATATGGCTCTGTGAGACAAGCTTGTACACATAGCTAGTAGTGATTTAGGATTTACAAATACATACCTGTATCCTTATCTCCTCCCTTACTAGTGTTGCTTTTGAATACATTTTCTAGCTGTTTTTTTTATATTCTTCTCATTTCTTTCTCTCCTTGGCATTCTGTAATCATAGAATATATAGGCCAATGCTGAACCCACTTTTAAGTGTACTACCACTCTTAAGTTATCTTTAAAAAGAAATTCACACTGAACTAGTGCTATGGGTATATTTTGTGCAAATGATCCTAAAATAATTTGTACACTTTATTTCTAAATTGAGAACACAGGTTAGCATAGAATCAGCTAAGCAAGGTACCTGTTTAGTTAGCTAGCTACAGTAGCCTACAGTAGCATAGGCTAAAACATACTGCCATCAATAAAAGCACTTGCAGTGTACATATTAGTATTTAGTAATGCATAATTGGTCAAACAAACTCAATATTTGCAACTTCAAAGAAAGCTTGCTGTATTACCTACCTACCTCACACACAGCAGTAGGATGCAGGGTTACAGCTCAGACTGCATTAAGCCCTCTGGCATCTGAACATTCAATGGATGGAATATTGTAGTGACGGGGCTGCTCAGAGTTGTGCCTCAAGTTCCCAGCATGCTTTGTGCCTCAGTTAAACTAACTTACTCTAACCTAACCTAAAGGATACATTGGGGGGGGGGGGGGGGGGGAATAGGGACAGTGCAGATCGAGAAACATCAAAATGTTAGCTAAATATTAGCCCATCGGTTCCTTGCAAAAACTCTCAAAAAAAAATTTGCTAATGGCCATATAATGTTTTTAGAATATAAGCAGGGTTTAACTATTTTGCAACACCCCTAGACTGTCTTCATCATGTCACCCACTTTGGGAAAGCCTGCCCTGGTAAGCTGCATCACATTTTATCCACTAACAGAGCAGTCATTAACACGTTATTTAATTTTCTTGCTATGTTTTCACGACTCAATAGGGCACTTTAGCTCAATGTTTTCAACTGTGGGGGCACATGGTCAAGTTTAGACCATTGGAAGGGCACCAATGAGCACGTCCTCTAATTTTCGCAACTCAAAAGGGAATTTTAGCGTGATATTTTCAACTGTGGGGGCACATGGTCAAATTTAGACTATTGGAAGGGCACCAATGCGCACGTCCTCTAGTTTTTTCCACTCAAAAGGGCACTTTAGGTTTAGCGCGATGTTTTCAACTGTGGGGGCACATGGTCAAGTTTAAACCATTGGAAGGGCACCAATGGGCACATCCTCTCATTTTTGCTGCTCAAAAGGGCACTTTAGGTTTAGCGCAATGTTTTCAACTGTGGGTGGGGGCACATGGTCATGTTTAACCATTAGAGGGGCACCAATAGGGCACATCCTGTAATTCTTTCCACTCAAAAGGGCACTTTTGCATGACATTATTTAACCGTGGGGCACATGGTCAAGTTTAGACCATTGGAAGAGCACCAATAGGGCACACCCTCAAATTTTTTGCCAATCAAAAGGGCACTTTAGCGCACGTTTTTCAACCGTGGGGGCAACCGCGATCGCCCCCCCCCCCCCCCCCCCCCCCCCCCCCCCGAGTCCGCCAGTGCATTAAAGTGCAGCCTGGAGTGTCTCCTCTGATTCTACAGTCCAACGCTTGACCTCTCGCGTTACTACAGGAACGCGATTGAGACTTTGTTTATACTGGGTAAAAGAAAGATCTGATCAAATCATGATCTGATTTGCCGAAAGCGCTAGCAGCTTGAGACTTGTACCCGTTCTTAAATTGCGAGTAGCAATGGTCTAAAATATTCCCGCCTATGGTGAAACAAGTCACATGCTGATAGAAATTTGGCAACACTTTTCTCAGATTAGCGCTATTAAAATCACCTGCAACCACAATAGCAGCGTCAAAGTTAGCTGCTTGGATTATGTTTACCTCGTCATGAAGCTTGGAAAGTGCGTCGCCTGTATTTGCTTGTGGGGGAATATACACTCCGATCAAAATGGCCGACGTTAATTCTTTCGGGAGAAAGAATGGTCGGCACTTTATAGCTATATACTCCAGGTTTGGGGAGCAGCGGTTTGAAAGCTCCTTCACGTTGCCTGGATCACGCCAATGATCATGAAGGCTATTCCACCTCCCCGCTTTTACCGGAATCTTCCTCCGTGCAATCTTTTCGGTGAATGAAGTGATCGGCCGGTTGAATGGCGTGGTTTTTGGACGTCCGGCGTCAACCACGTCTCGGTGAAGCAGAGAACATTACTATGCATGTGTCTCAGTTGAGTAAACACCGTTAAGCTACAACACACGTATCTCATGGTCTCCTATGGCGATGGGAAATTGAATGGGTTACATATAGGGGTGTAACGATTAGACCCCACAATGATTTGATTGGCTTTGTGTACAGGAACAGAGCTAGCTTCCCTATGATTAGCAGAAAGAGGTTTCAGGAAAAGATTGCCATAGTCACTGTGGGATATTTGTGGATATCCTGAAGAAGAAGGTTCTCAGTCAACCGAGGTTCAGATAATAACAAGGTTTATTAACTGGATAGATAGTAATGTACAAATAGTAGTTAGAGAGAATGGCTGAGGGGCTCTCCCCAGGTGGTCAGCTGAATGACCCAGGTAGAGAGGACCTCGATTGTGGTCGGGAGGAGCCTTATATAGTTAAAAGGGGGGGGTGGGGGGGGGGGGTCCCATTTGATAGGTCAAATGGGTGGGGGAGGGGCACACAGGTAAGGGGACACAGGGGAGGGGAATGTCTTTACATGAGAGAGTTGGGGAATCATTATATTATTCCACATCACCATCCGCACTATGATATTAGTCATTTCAAATTGTCACTCATTCCCATGTCAACGGGAGGTCTAATTAAACTGGATCACACATCTCATTCTCCCTCAGTCTTCTGCAGAGATCTGTGCTTTCTTGATCTCCTCGCTTCAAAGTTTCCTCAATGGAAAGTTGGCCAGGTTATTTGAGCAGGTTGATTGATACTATGTGCAATTACATACCTCGCATGTGTCACAGTTCCGGTTCCACACGTGTCTCATGGTCTCCCATGGCGATGGGAAATTGAATGGGTTGCATATAGGAGTGTAATGATTCAACCCCACAACGATTCGATTGGCTTTGTGTACAGGAACAGAGCTAGCTTCCCTATGATTAGCAGACAGAGGTTTCAGGAAAAGATTGCCATAGTCATTCATGCTAGTCACCCTCCGCACTATGATATTAGTCATTTCAAATTGTCACTCATTCCCATGTCAACGGGAGGTCTAATTAAACTGGATCACACATCTCTATCTCCCTCAGTCTTCTGCAGAGATCTGTGCTTTCTTGCTCTCCTCGCTTCGATAGTATGTGCAATTACATACCTCTCGTGTGTCACAGTTCCGGTTATTTTCCGGTGAAAAATAATACATTTAAAAAGCATTCCCATGGCGATGGGAAATTGAATGGGTTACATGTGGAGGTCTGACGTGCTCGTTTCTTTCACATAAAACCATTTTGAGAGAGATGGACATCTTACTATCAGACTGGATTTGTCAATGGATGAAACGATTGAAGATATGGAATCGTATATTGACGTGTTTTATCATAATATGTCGGCCAAAAATGCCGCTGGACGGGACCACAAATGTAGCGATATGGAGGACTGGCTTCTAAAAGAAATGCGTGAGTCTATGACAAACATGGAAACGCAGCTGGAGAGGTTAGATCTTTTGAAGAAGCTAATTGACTACGTGGAGGAGTTAAAGCAATCGGGGGAATTCAACAACTCCCTGATCGAAGCCTTAAAGAAGGACAACGCTTCTCTCAGGGCTGACGTTATCAGACTACAGCAAGTCACAGGGGAGTTCCAAGAAGAAAACTTTGAAATGCTGAATTAAGTGCTGTATCTACCGAACCGAAGCATGAGAGATAATATACTTATACATGGGCTTCCTGAACAAGATGGTGAAGCGAGGGGAGGTAAGGAAGCTCACTTAAAGTCGGAGCCGATCGTTCAGTCTTTCTTGGCGGACAGTCTGAAGATAGAAAAGCCGGACGCGGACGCGATCCGCTTCGGCAGAGTGCACCGTCTTGGGCAATCCAAGCCAGGGGTCCAGAAGTATCTTCCCATGGTGGCGAGGGTCACTGAGTACATGAAGCATGCCATCATGAAGAATGACACAGTTGGAAGGTACTGGCTTCTCGATGACGGATCAATATCCACCAGAGATCATGAGGAGACAGAAGGAGAGGACGAGGAGGAGACAGGAGGAGAGGACGAGGAGGAGACAGGAGGAGAGGACGAGGAGGAGACAGGAGGAGAGGACGAGGAGGAGAGGACGAGGAGAGGACGAGGAGGAGACAGGAGGAGAGGACGAGGAGGAGACAGGAGGAGAGGACGAGGAGGAGAGGACGAGGAGAGGACGAGGAGGAGACAGGAGGAGAGGACGAGGAGGAGACAGGAGGAGACAGGAGGAGACAGGAGGAGAGGACAAGGAGGAGACAGAAGGAGAGGACGAGGAGGAGACAGGAGGAGAGGACGAGGAGGAGACAGAAGGAGAGGACGAGGAGGAGACAGAAGGAGAGGACGAGGAGGAGACAGGAGGAGAGGACGAGGAGGAGACAGGAGGAGAGGACGAGGAGGAGACAGAAGGAGAGGACGAGGAGGAGACAGGAGGAGAGGACGAGGAGGAGACAGGAGGAGAGGACGAGGAGGAGACAGGAGGAGAGGACGAGGAGGAGACAGGAGGAGAGGACAAGGAGGAGACAGGAGGAGAGGATGAGGAGGAGACAGGAGGAGAGGACGAGGAGGAGACAGGAGGAGAGGACAAGGAGGAGACAGGAGGAGAGGATGAGGAGGAGACAGGAGGAGAAGACGAGGAGGAGACAGGAGGAGAGGACAAGGAGGAGACAGGAGGAGAGGACGAGGAGGAGACAGGAGGAGACAGGAGGAGGAGAGGACGAGGAGGAGACAGGAGGAGAGGACGAGGAGGAGACAGGAGGAGAGGACAAGGAGGAGACAGGAGGAGAGGACGAGGAGGAGACAGGAGGAGAGGACGAGGAGGAGACAGGAGGAGAGGATGAGGAGGAGACAGAAGGAGAGGACGAGGAGGAGACAGGAGGAGAGGACTGCGTCGACTCCATCCAATTATGATGGACGCCATCACCAGCAACAAGAAGATCCGTCTGTTCCTAGATAAACTCTTCATTGATGTGCAGTTGTATCACAACTCCAAAGTTACATATTGGCTGACGGGCGGTGATGAAAAAGCACAGGCAGGCAGGTCTGGCAGCTAATGTGTTTCTCACTGCAGTAAACAATGGCGCATGCTTGTGACACACGCAACCATGGTTGCTATGGTAACTATCCTCATTGACGGTAACATCCAGTTCCTAGGGATGTCTGTTGACCATTTATGTGTGTCCTGTGTTGTTGTAGTGTTTGTTACGTATTTTTATAACATATGTGTTAATAATCATGATAATCATCATAACAGTGTAATATTGTTATACATTCACTATTTTATCTATTATCACTTGTGTATTCAATATCGCAAAGGCAAGGAAAAATATAAAAAGTCGATGTATATCTGTTAAAGGGGAAAAATTATGGAATAGCTTTGACAAAGAAGTAAAAATGTGTAGTTCGCTACATACTTTTAAGAAATTACTCTATTATAAGGTGATACATAAATATAAAACGTCATTATTATCCTAGTTATATTTGATCTATAACATAGCTGTGTTCAAATAGTGACAAAGGGAAAAAGAAAAAGAAAAACACACATATATATAAAAAGAAAAAAGTATAAAAGAAATTAAAAAAAACATAAATAAATGTGTATACGTTTTGTACATACAACTATGAAACATTTGTAACCTTTGCTAAAGGATATACTGAATTATGTTTCTTTTTTGTATTTTAATTTAAAAAAAATTGTGTAAATAGTGTAATGTAAAAAGGGTAGGCAATTATAAGCCTCGGCTTCAGCCTACACCTTTTCGGTCTTTTCTTTTTTATTAAATTTTTTTTTGTAAGTTCTACTACTATGCGTTGTAAAAAAAATTATATTCAGAATCTTATTCCAGTGAAATTGAAACATTATGGCTGCAAGTACACTTGCCTCATTTGAAGCCTACAGTATGTTGATCGGTTGCTGTTATAGACCACCTAGTGCAAATAATGTGTATCTAGAACAAATATGTGACATGTTGGACCAAGTGTGTGATTTGAGTAATGAGATTTATTTTATGGGTGACCTTCATCGATTGGTTTTCATTGAAATGCCCATTGAAAAAATGACTTCTAACAGTAGCAAATGCATGTGGTCTATCACAGGTCATTAACAAACCAACTAGGATATGTTTGAAAAATGATGGTAACCAGGTCTCCACCTGCATTGATCACATTTTTACTAACAATGCGGAGCTATGTTCCAAGGCGGTATCTGTAACTGTTGGCTGTAGCGACCATAACTTAATTGCTATTGTGAGGAAGACTAAAATGCCAAAACTGGGACCTAAAATAATTTACAAAAGATCGTATACAATGTTTAATCAAGACAGCTTTGTGAAGGATGTTAAAAATCTATGTTGGTCAAAGGTGTTGAGGGAAAAAGATCCCGAAAAATCTCTATGGGAATTTGATACCATTTGTATGCCACTTGTTGACAAACGTGCACCATTGAGAAAGTTTACCGTCAGAAGCGTCAGAACACCATGGTTGGATGATGAACTAAAAGAATATGATAGAACGTAATCGAGCTAAATTAATAGCAAATACATCAGGTTATAAATCAGACTGGGAGGTATATTGTAAATTAAGAAATGTTGTTACAAAATGTAATAAAAAGAAGAAATTGTATTATGAAAATATGTTTAATTATATTAAAAATTACAGTAAATTATTATGGAATACTCTAAATGAAATAATGGGCAGGAATAAGAAACCTACCCCATCCTTTCTAGAAACGGAAGGAAAATTCCTCACCAAACCAGTTGAGATTGCTAATCATATTAACAATTATTTTATTGGAAAAGTAGATAATTTAAGGAATAATATGCAAACAATAGATAATGAAAAATCGTATTTATTAATAAAGAATAAAATAATGAAAGATAAAAATTGTAAATTTTATTTTGATAGTGTGACTTTAAGTAATGTAGAACATATGTTAAGTACCAATAAAAACAAACCACCAGGTGTTGACGGTCTTGACGGGAAACTTCTGAAATTGGTCCCTGATTTAATTGCCCCTGCTATCTGTCATATTATAAATCAAACCTTTAGTGAATGTTTGTTTCCGCAACTGTGGAAAACTGCCAAAGTAATACCACTGCCAACAAATTTGAAATTGCCATTCTCAGTATCTAATAGTCGTCCCATAAGTTTACTGCCAGTTTTAAGTAAACTGATGGAAAGAATAGTAAGTGAACAGATTAAATGCTACTTTTCTTTTAACACATTAACCACTGATTTTCAACATGCATATCGTGAAGGACATTCAACAGTGACTGCTTTAACCCAAATGACGGATGATTGGCTGAAAGAGATAGATAAAAAGAAAATGGTTGGTGCTGTCTTGCTTGATTTTACTGCAGCATTTGACATCATGGATCACAAATTCTTACTTAAAAAACTTGAATGTTACGGTTTCTCCTCATCTGCACTATCTTGGATTCAAACTTATTTAGCAAACCGGAAACAAATCGTTTTTTTTAATGGGAGTTACTCAGAAGTTAAAACGGTAAGGTGTGGAGTACCCCAAGGAAGTTGCCTTGGGCCTTTGCTCTAAATGACATGCCTCTTGTCCTAAATAAGTCCTATATTTCTATGTATGCGGATGGTTCAACGATTTACACATCAGCCTCAACAGCCAATGAATTAAATACGGTCCTAAAGGCAGAGTTGCAATCAGTGATGGAATGGATAAAGAATAACAAACTAGTTCTAAACATATCAAAGACAAGTAGCATCATTTTCGGTTCAAACCATATAAAGAACGAACCCAGTCTTGAAACTTTTGATAAGTGATGTCGTAATTAATCAAGTCCAGGAGACTAAACTCCTAGGGGTAACATTAGACAGTAAATTGTCATGGTCACACCATATAAACAATATAGTAGTGAAAATGGGAAGAGGGATTTCTGTTGTTAAAAGATGTGCTCATTTGTTACCACTAAATTATATAAAACAGGTCATTCAAGCTCTGGTTTTGTCAAATATTGACTATTGTCCTGCAGTATGGTCGAATGTAACGACGAATAAACTGAAAAAAATTGCAAATGGTACAAAACAAAGCAGCACCTATAGCGCTTGCAGGAGAATAGTAAATGTAATTTCAAACTCGTGGTAAAACAACATTTTCAACCAAAGAAATTGACATTCCCTAATACATAGTGTGTACGTAAATGAAAATGTATGTGTCTGATAAAGAGATAGGTATATATAGATGAAAAGGCATGTGTCTGATAGTGATATATTATTAAAAGATTGTATAATTGGCTGATATGAACATAGATAATGTATGTAAAAGCTAAATAGTATATTATGCTGTATTGTATATATATATGAATTCATTATGAGTAGGTATTATTGTATTGTATTATGAATTCATAAGGCGTATATATTGTTGTATTGTATTATGAATTTGATTTGGGTTTTTATTGTTGTTTTAATTGTCTGTATGCCATGTGAATGTTGTGAGTGTATAAGTCTGTAACTGTATTTTACGTGTTATGGACCCCAGGAAGAATAGCCCTAGCACTGCTGTGGCTAATGGGGATCCAAATAAACTTAAACTTAAACCTTTCTCTATTCTTGGAGTCAAATAAGGATGATATTCTAGCAGTTTCCGAAACTCATCTGGACAGCTCCTTTGAAGATTCTGAGGTTGAGATTTATGGTTTCTCAATTCACAGACATGATATAAACATGTTTGGTGGTGAAGTGGCAATTTATATTCATGGACATTTCCCTGTGAAAGGATTGAATGATAATGATATTGAAGCTATATGGCCAGGGGAGGAAACTAACTTTTTGGCTTACCAGCCAACTGGCGAGTATCTGATTTTTTTTGCCAGCCAAACAGATTTTTTACCAGACAAAAAAAATTGCTAATTGTGATAATTACTTCTTTGTATGTCAAGCCGCGTCAATGTTGTGTATGCAGTATGAAGTACCGTCAAGTGTTGTGGTAACGTCAGTTGGGTTGGTGTGCTGTTGTGCACAGTGCACTGGTTGAGCTAGCCCCTTTCGTGACTGCGATGTGCAAGCCAGGGGCTTTTGAGCATGAAATAAAATGTCTAACCTTACGTCGTAGTCCGGTGCTTTTTTGGAAACATTATAGTCATAACAGATACACCTAGCTGGCTGCTTTGAGCACACAGGGCTAACGTTAGCTAGCAAGCAGCTATAGCTAAAACGCTAACTAGAAGCTAACCACTGTATACAGTTCCAGTAGACTAACATTACACCTCTGTGATTTAAATGTGTCCTTAGTAACTTATACTCTAGGGTTGTACTAGGGTTGGATGCAGTTCCCCGTTGGTCAGTCTGTCTGTTTTCCATCTTCTGCTGTGTTTAACATTATCTGTTTGCGAGTGCTCCTGATGGCTAGCCTAGTACCGCGGGACTTTTATTATTATATGTCCGCGGGTTGGCCAGTACTGCGCAAACGTTTATTAAACATTATATGTCCGCGGGTGGTCTTGTGCAGTGCTCTCGTGGCACTGTCAACTAAAGCGAACACTCAGAAGACGCGCACCGTTTGCCAGTGCAGTGATTGCAGAATGTTTTATTTTTTTGTATACTCGCCAGCAGGGGAGGAAACTAACTTTTTGGCTTACCAGCCAACTGGCGAGTATCTGATTTTTTTTACCAGCCAAACGTAAAAAATACCCGCCTTTGGCGGGTAAAGTGGCCTAATTTCCTCCCCTGTATATGGCTACAAGTGCAACTCCCACACCTTAAACCTATACTTATTGGCTGCTGTTATAGGTCACCCAGTGCCAATATACAGTATTTAAGTAGCTTGTGTGACATGTTGGACAAGGCCACAGAGGAAAATAGAGAGTTGTACTTTCTTGGTGATTTTAATATTGATTGTCTTTCTGAAGATTTTCCTCTGAAGAACAGGCTCAAAACCATAACTGACACCTGGCGTCTACTTGACTAAGCCACTTCAGATCGTAAATTATTTTAAATTAGTATTTTTCTTTTATTAAATCAACTTTCTTTAATGAATATAACTCATCAGTTTCGTCAACATCTTAGATGAAGCATCTTTGAGCACCTGGAAAAGCGCTATATAAAATAGATGTATTATTATTATTATTATTATTATTATTATTATTATTATTATTATTATTATTATTATTATTATTATTATTATTATTATTATTATTATTATTATTATTATTATTATTATTATCATTATTAACATAAATAATCCAATAAGGGCACGGTTGGTATGAAAGTGATGTAATGGTGACATCTTATAGTATAATATTATAATATTAGTGTAGCCTAATCTTTAACTGTAACTGTGAAGAAAACCCCCATTGATTTAAACAGATTGAATAGACACATAAAAAAAAAGATTAAAAAAAAATAATAATAAATAAATTTATAAAAAATTTAAAAATGTAATGTTGATTTAGAATTCGAATGTCAACATTATGATCGAAGCTTCGAAGCATTCGGTACAACCCTAGTAGGCTATGAGTCATATACAGTATGATGGTCTATGGTAGGATATGAGTCATATACAGTATGATGGTCTATGGTAGGCTATGAGTCATATACAGTATGATGGTCTATGGTAGGCTATAAGTCATATACAGTATGAGGGTCTATGGTAGGCTATAAGTCATATACAGTACACATATCTTTTGTAGGGTGGCTAGGTGGTGTAGTGGGCAAGGCGCTCGCCACCAATGCAGGAAACAGTGGGTTCGAGCCCAGCTCTCCGCATTGCTATCAGCTTGGCTGGTCGTTCATACTAACACAATTGGCAGTGTTAGGGGTGGGAAAGCTGGTGGGTGGGTCCTGGTCGTTGTAAACAGCGACTCCTACAGTTCGGTCGGGGCGCCTGCTCAGCGAGGATAGGATCTAAGGGGGGTAGTGTGATCCTTCCACACGTTACACCCTCTCAGTGAGAGTCCGCGCTGCCAGGTGAAAAGAAGCGGTTGATTGGCTACACGTGTGTCGGAGGAAGCACGTGATAGCCTCCACTCTCCCAGACCGACCGTAGGGGGTAAGTGCGCAGCGACCAGGAAGGGGATTGGGAATTGGCATAACGACTAACATTGGGATGGGAGAAAAACGGAGGGAAAAAAAGGAGGGGGAAAAAGATCAATAAAAAATATATATATATATATATCTTTTGTAAATCTAAGTCTCAAAAGTTAAGTCCAAAAGCGATTCAGCCAAGTGTCAAATGGAAGGGTTTTGGCGCTGAACAGTAGAGGACCTTTTTTACCCAGACACTTCAAACAGACTACCCAAAGCAAAACACCAGAGCACTCATAAACTCATTGACTATCCAAATCCTTAGTCGGGGACAGCTCTACATTTTACCCACTCACTCACACATTCACGACCATGCAAAGTGCCCACCTGCTCATCGGGAGCAGTTAGCGGTGAAGTGTCTTGCTCGAGGCCACTTCGACACGCTGCCCGCGAGGAGCGGGAATCGAAACTCTCTTTGGAAAGTTTGAGTTTCAAATCAATTTAAATGTGTTTTCTTTCCTCATGGTGGTTTTGTTCAAAACAGAACCTTCCTATGGCACTATGACACGTGTTGTTGTGTGAGATGGGGAATATGCCACTTGGTCTCATTGAAAACAACAAGATCTGTGCAGGGGTGCAGTCGTAATATGGGCGAAGGCCAAACGCCCGCGCCCGCGCATACTTGTTCCCTCGGTTGCGCACAGAACAGATGATACACCTTGTCTCATCCTTCCAGTCGAGAGATCAAGCAACCCCCCACCTACAGGGCTTGTATTTGGTTGTCGGTATCCTATTATTATACAAAGTCTAGGTGATAAGTGCCGGCGACGAGTCATTTTTGTGTCATCCGTCGGCACTTATCACCTAGACTTTGCATAATAATAGGATGCGCGCACTTCGGCCTCAGTGACGAAGCCCAAACGTCGTTTGACCGCGTATGCCCAGCACTGCACCCCTGGATCTGTGTTAAAATTACCTTTTTTATTTTTCTATTTACACACTAAGACGTTTTATTTGGGGTCTTTTTTGTAAATAAAGAAGTAAACCAGACCAATATTCAGACCCATGATGAGCTAAGAATGGTCCAAAAACTCCCTATGACTCATACGTACATACAGTACATGGTAAGAAAGGTTTATCATAAATCTACAGCAGAGTGTGACTCAGTCAGGGAAATGGGACCTGTTGGTTTATTCATGTGACTGGTGCTAACCTCAGCTAAGCAGCTACATGGTTGCTAGAAGCACTCAAGGCCAAGGTCATAGCTAGAATGGGTCTGCATGTGCAGTAGTTGAGCTGAAGCTTCTTTCCCAGGAGCTATGGTAGCGTGTGCTCTGACTGAATCACTCCTATAGCGCGGCTATGGTAGTGTGTGTGCAGACCGAATCTAGCAGTATGCAATCGAGAGCACTAGTGAACACTCATACCTCGCAAAGGAGTGTCCTTAATTAAACACGTACAGATGTATTCCTGGTGTGTTGAAAAGCAACATGTCTCAATGACAACACAATTAGTGTAAAAAAAATAAAACGCATCTTCAATACATCTGTATGTGTTCTGTTGGAACACCATGTCCTGGGTTATTTTCTCAAGTTATTTATTTTTTTATATATTTTTTTGTAGATTTATATTGAGAGAGATGGGGGGAAGACATTCGGCAAAGGTCGCCAGGTCCGGGAGTTGAACCCGGGATGGCCGCGTTGCACCGCAGTGCGTTACGTTGTGTGCCACCCTGGCGCCCCCGTCCTGGGTTATTTTAACACGTCCTTTTTGCTACAGATTAATAGACGGGTTTCTTCTTTGTAAACACGATGTGTTCGAGCCATTCGCCAATACCCGCTGAGTCACGTGACGTGGGTTGTGGCGTTAAGAAAGTACAACGGAGATCTATGGAGAAAACATGTTTCAAACGAAAACGTCTGGATGTTAGAAGTAATTTATTGATCCCGAGGGAAATTCAGCACAACAGATCCCTTACAGTAAACATTTAGGTTGTAAAAAAATCTAAGAATAAGAATAAAAATCGAGTCAAAGATATACATTCTAAAATATGTATACATTCTAAGATATACAGCTAAAAAATATACAGTAAAATGTCCAGTAAAAATGTACAATGTAGATGTAAAATGTCCAGAAATATATTCAATCATTTGTACTGTTACTCTGTGCTCAGTTATATAGTCTGATGGCCGTTGGAATCATAGATATATATAGAACACTAGATAGCTTGCCCGCGCTGCCGGCCAATGGAGAGCGACGTCACTGAACCGCCGCCATCTTGCCACGGGCAGCCTTGAGTGAGAGTGAGTGAGCTGCACAGACAAAAATACTCATAACTCGCTGAAATATTGACGGATTTACAAACGGTTTGGTTTATTACAAGCATTATTAACGTGGCTATGATTCAAGCGGTTTGTAAAAAAAAAACATCTTTAAAAACTTTTTTTTATAAGTATGCAGTATCATAACTACATCTTTGATGTTTATAGCAAACCAACCCGTTGCGTAGCGTTGGCATGGATTGCTTGTTTAGATCACAAATGCAAATAATATTTATTATATTATATTATATATTATTATATGGTAGTCTGCCCCCTTGTTCTGACCCGGATTACGGTCCTTTTTGCCTCCTTGATGCGCGCTGAGTCTGATGTGGACGAGAATCCTGTCTATGCTTCTAAGTTATAAGATATTCCTGTATTGATCCCCGTAGGGAAATGTCACTGGGGACTATGTAAAATGGATATGGTAATGAATAAAAACGCATATTAAATGTGTTTATTTAGACCAAGTCATTCGTAATCATATTCACTGTATGAGAGTACAGGTATTGTCAAATAAAATGCGGAGTAACAAACCCTTAAGATAGTGTCAATGTAGGGCGGCTGGGTGGCGTAGCGGAGATTGCGCTCGTCACCAATGCAAGAGACTCCGGTCTCGACTCCCCGAGTCAGTGGTGCCTCCGGCTTGGGCCAGTCGTCATACTATCTCGATTGGCAGAGGTAGCGGGTGGAAAGTTGATGGGTGGGGATTGGACGTTGTGGACAGCGACTCCTACAGGTCGGTTGGTGCGCCTGTACAGCAGAGACAGGAAGTATCGGGGTGCAGCGTGAGCCTCCCACGCGTTACTCCTCGCCACTGAGAGTCCGCGCTGTCTGGTGAAAAGATGCGACAGGCTGCCTCCTCGTGTACCGGAGGGGACACGTGATGCAAGGCTTCTGTCCTCACTACAGCCGACCAGTGGGAGGCATAGTCTAGCAACGTTCAAGACGGGAGGGGAGAATTGGCAATATGAAATCGGGATGGGAGAAAAATAGAAAAATAAGGAGAAAAAGTGGATAAAAAAATCAAAGATAGTGTCAATGTCACGCTCTCCTCTATTATGTTTCGACATCGACGTGCTGAATAATACATTTTCAGCGGTTCGCCACAGCATTCAGAAAATATCTTTCAGAGGGAGTCTGACCAGAGATCTTTCAGAGGGAGTCTGACCAGAGATCTTTCAGAGGGAGTCTGACCAGAGATCTTTCAAAGGGAGTCTGACCAGAGATCTTTCAGAGGGAGTCTGACCAGAGATCTTTCAAAGGGAGTCTGACCAGAGATATTTCAAAGGGAGTATGACCAGATATCTTTCAGAGGGAGTCTGACCAGAGATCTTTCAAAGGGAGTCTGACCAGAGATCTTTCAAAGGGAGTCTGACCAGAGATCTTTCAGAGGGAGTCTGACCAGAGATATTTCAAAGGGAGTCTGACCAGAGATCTTTCAAAGGGAGTCTGACCAGAGATCTTTCAAAGGGAGTCTGACCAGAGATATTTCAGAGGGAGTCTGACCAGAGATCTTTCAAAGGGAGTCTGACCAGAGATCTTTCAAAGGGAGTCTGACCAGAGATCTTTCAAAGGGAGTCTGACCAGAGATCTTTCAGAGGGAGTCTGACCAGAGATCTTTCAGAGGGAGTCTGACCAGAGATCTTTCAGAGGGAGTCTGACCAGAGATCTTTCAGAGGGAGTCTGACCAGAGATCTTTCAATGGGAGTCTGACCAGAGATCAGAGATTAACCAAGTCACGTCCAATAATGTGTCACGTTGACCTTAGGAGACTCCAATTACATGAGAGATGTAGAGGGTTTGGACCGATTGCTGCAGGTGTTTTCTTTACCGTAGAAATCGAGGGCAATATGGGACAGTTTCTTAAAAGTTGAACGTGCGGGACGCCACGGTGGCGCACCACGTAGCTGCGCTGGCAGCGTAATCATCACAACGTCCTGGGTTCGAATCCGGCCCATCTCTTCACCCAACGTTCCTCTCTGCCTGTCCTATCCACAATAAAGCTGTAAAATGCCAAAAAAACATATCTTAAAATGTTTTAAAAAGTTGAACGTGCTCTTCATTTTAGATTCGATTCGATTAAAATGTATTGTCATCATACAGCACAAGTACAGTACAATGAAAAGAAGAACCAGAGTGCAAGTGTAACAGTAAAGTGCAACAGCAATATACAATGTACAGGTGATGGTCCAGTTGACCTACCGCAAGCCCCACTCTCTCTGTGATTGGAGGGTCAGGAAAAGAGGGTGGGGCTTGAGGTAGGTCAATTGCATCTCTCTCTCTCTCTCTCTCTCTCTCTCTTTCTCTTAGATTAGATTAGATTAGATTAAAATGTATTGTCATCATACAGCACAAGTACAGTACAACGAAAATAAGTTTGGCATCCAACGAGAGTGCAAATGTAACAGTAAAGTGCAACAGCAATATACAATGTATAGGTGGTTAAACTGGGTACAAAATATACAAATCACTACTACCGAGTGTAGTGCTAATCAGATGTATGTACAGAGTTGTATTATATAAATAATGACTACTACTGGCCAGCAGTGCAACTAGTAAGAGTAGGATATGTACAGATATAGACATAGTAAAGGACTGTGCAGCTGGTTTTGATTTAGTCTTGTGCATATTCGTTTTTAGTCACATTTTAGTAATTTGTTATTTTTAGTCTAGTTTTATTCTACAAAATATATAGACATTTTTGTCTTGTTTTAGTTGAGAAATCTATAGAAGTTTACGTCTCATTTTAGTCAAATGCATTTTTGTCATTTTACCCCTTAACCGCGGCCCGTCGCAGCACATTTGCCCTCGCCTGTCGCCGCCACGCTGTGTTATTATTGTCCAACCAACACATCGGTTGAAAGCTAAAATGGCCGCTGTTTGATTGACACCCTACTTGGCCTATTACATGCTTCAAATCTCGGGTTATAAAACCAAACAGCCAACAGGTTGGAGCTGAAAACGAGCCGAAAAGAAAAAAATACTAAGCTTTCATCAAACACACACAGACCATTTTAGATGATGCTTCACTCCTGAACTCTTCCTCTGAAGAACTTCCAAGTGGAGTCTAAACTGCATGCATGTAATCATCCAGCGTGAATACCAGCACCCTGCAGTCACCGTGATATCCAAAGAGGTTGAGTCACGTCGGAATGAAGTGACGAGCAGTGCCCTGGAATCGTTGAATCTCACATACAGCACTCAGGAAGCAGCGTTCTCCACTCATAGTCGCCCTCTCCCCCGCGCTTCTTGAACACGACTGCTGCCTGAATATACAACAGCAGGTAGTTACAACAACTCACTGTAGCACCCACTTTACACACTTTAGACACTAACACACTTTTTTTTTATCCGCTTTTTCTCCTCTTTTTCAATTTTTCTCCCATCCCAATTCCAGTGTGCCAATTCTCCCCTCCCATGTCTTGAACGTTGCTCGCATATGCCCCCCACTGGCCGGTTGTAGGGAGGATAGAAGCCTTGCATCACGTGTCCCCTCCGGTACACGAGGAGGCAGCCTGTCACATCTTTTCACCTGCCAGCGCGGACTCTCATTGGCGAGGTGTAACGTGTGGGAGGCTCACACTGCCCCCGCCATTTCCTGTCTCTGCTGTGCAGGCGTCCCCCAACCGACCTGTAGGAGTCGCTGTCCACAACGTCCAGATTACCACCCATCGACTTCCACCCGCTAACTCTGCCAATTGAGCCAGTATGACGGCCGGCCCAAGCCGGAGGCAACGCCGACAGCCGGAGTCGAACCCGGTGTCTCTTGCGTTGGTGACGAGCGCAATGTCCGCTGCGCCACCCAGCTGCCAGACACTAACGCACTTTATATTTATTGGCAACTCATACCTCATTGCACATAGCCAAGCCGTGCACCTTACCTTACCACCACAAGGTGGCACCACAAGCTACCTCATCCCATTTATATTGTATTGTAACTCCTCTGCATTGTATATTTTACACATGTATATTGAACATTTTAGTCTTGTTTACACTTGTTTAAGTACTTGACTTTCTATTTTATACTTATTATACTTATTTTATAATTATCTATTTTTACCTAGCACACTCTCAGGAGCAAAACAGAAAGAAGCATTTCATACTAAAGTATCCTGTATTTCTGTATGACAACTAATAAGAAACTTGAACTTACTGAATGAGAGCCAAGATCAGTTTCACTGGGTGAATAATCTCCAATTGAATTTTCCACCACGATTGCTTGCGCTGTGAGTGGCGTGCAGGCTGTTTTGTGTTTTTCTTCTGTCATGGCGTGCTTTATCAGGGGGGGGGGGGGGGGGGGGTCTCGGATGGGGATGTGGTGGGGATTGATGTGCGGGGTGTTTGGGGGACTGGCTGTTCCGGGGGGGGGGGGGGGGGGGGTTCACATGCCTTCGAGCAACACTGTACTTATTGTACTTATTTTATCCTTATTCTTATGTCTGCATTTTATGCATTGCTGTGTGCAAATCTTTAAAATGTTATGCTATTTGCTGTGAAGCACTTTGAGCTGCAATCCATGTATGAAAGGTGCTTTATAAATAAAGTTATTATTATTATAAAGCAAATGGAAACACTCGGGGGGAAATGAGTGGATTGATTCTGTCAACATACAACACATACTGTAATGAATCGACTGCACCTCGATGTCTCATCATATAGACTAAATACATGTCCCTGTGTGGAATACGCATTGCGGCGCTGGATACCTCCTCTCCTCGCGCACAGCTTGGATGGCGGCTCATTAGATCAACCCGTGGTTCACCCCAATCATAAGCATGCACTGTCTGGATGGGCAGACTCTGTGCACGCAGTGTCATTGGATAGAATAATATACCAGCCAAGTATTTGACGTTATAGTTTTGTTTTTATTCCTTAATGAAATGACAATAACACTATGTAACAAACCATCAAATACACTCACAGCACACACATCCACACGTACACACTCACTTTAAATAAACAACTCACTGCAGCACCCACTTTACCCACTTTAACACACTTCATATTGATTGGTAAAGAGATTTGCACTACAACTCATACCTTATTACACATTGCCCTAAATTGTACCTCATCCCATTTCTGCATTGTACTGTATATTGTATTGTAACTCAGTTACTGTTTCTACTCGGCATTGTATATATGTATATTGAACACTTTTGTTTACGTACTTTTGACTTCTATTTTATACTTATTTTATACTTATCTATTTTTATCCAGCACACTCTCAGGAACAAAACAGAAAGAAGCATTTCATATAAAAGTATTCTGTATTTTTGTATGACAACTAATCAAGAAACTTGAAACTTGAAAATGGCGATGAATTTCATCCCAGCTTTTGTTACCAAAGGGTCATTTTTATTTAGTTATCGTCTCGTCGTTGACGAGGAACATTCTGCTCCATAGTTTTCATTGACGAAAGGAACGCCGCACTGAACATTCTGACACGAATGCAATCTCACAGTGATAATGGTGGCGCCCACCGAGGTGACAGGAAGTGCTTTCATCCCATTGACACAGTTTGTAATGTGTTATTACCAGAGCATCTTTGGTATGACATCTGCCATCCACTCATGGACACACACACACACACACACACACTCACTCACTCACTCACTCACTCACTCACTCACTCACTCACTCACTCACTCACTCACTCACGCACTCACGCACGCACGCACGCACGCACGCACGCACGCACGCACTCACTCACTCACTCACTCACTCACTCACTCACTCACTCACTCACTCACTCACTCACTCACTCACTCACTCACTCACTCACTCACTCACTCACTCACTCACTCACTCACTCACTCACTCACTCACTCACTCACTCACTCACTCACTCACACTGTGTTCTCGCTATCTTTCTCTTTGTCCATCCATGTATTTATCTCATCCTGCTATCTTGGTCACTCACTGACTCACTCTCACAGTCTCTATCCCTCCTTTCTCAGTTACGTCTATTCTGCATCGAACATTGTACATATGTCTATACTGAACACTGTGACCTCATTTTTTTTACTTCTAATTTACATGCTATACTACAGTATGTTATTTTATTTCATACTTATCTTGTCTTGCACAGTCTCTGGAGCGTAACAGTAAGAAGCATTTTGTATAAAAGTATTCTGTACTTCTGTATGACAACTATTAAAGAAACTTGAACTTGAACTTGAACTTCACTCGCTCTCTATATCTATATCTCTATCTCTATCTCTCTTTTTCTATCTTTTTCTCTCTCTCTCTCTCTACCAAATCAACGATGATATATTGTGCGTCGTGTATGAATCTGTGGGCTGTTGTGGAAAACTATTTTTTACCAAGTCCGGTGAACTTAAGAGAAATTGAGATGGAGTCATTGGATAGGAAAAAATTTAGTTTATTCAGCCTCAGTTTGATACAAAGATCGGAAGACAATCTGCGAAGTGAGCCATGAGGCCAATATATACTTCCAGCCTCATAGTAAAATAAATCAAGGTTTTGCACACAGAAGAAAAGTCAGGCGGTGCTCATAAGATAACAGCGTGCGATGAACACCGATAAGATGCATCTGGCCAGCAGGACCCGAGTCCCTAATATTTAGTTATTATGAGAGAGTTGGTTGTTAGAGTTGTTCTAGACAAAAACATGCTCTGTCTGTACACTAGAGAAGTTATGCCAGTGAAGTCGGTGTATCGTAAATGAAGTAAATTGCATTTGTGTTATGTGTGTTTGTGCATGCGTGTTCTGTGTGTGTTTCTGCATTTGTGTTATGTGTGTTTGTGCATGCGTGTTCTGTGTGTGTTTCTGCATTTGTGTTATGTGTGTTTGTGCATGCGTGTTCTGTGTGTGTTTCTGCATTTGTGTTATGTGTGTTTCTGAATGTGTGTTATGTGTGTTTGTGCATGCGTGTTCTGTGTGTTTGTGAATGCGTGTTCTGTGTGTTATATGCACGTGTACATTTGTGAGAGAGTAATTGTTTGTGACTGATATGGTGTGTCCAGTGTTTGTGAGCAAAGATGTTGCACACGTTCTCTGTGTGTGTGGCCGTACTGCGTGTGTGTGTGTTTGTGTGTGTGATATGCGTGTGAGCATGCGCGCGTGTGTGTGTGTGTGTCTGCATGCCTGTCAGGTCTCCTCTGCATCACGGCTGCCCTCGCTGGGGTCTGGAGGCACAGAGGCACGCGGTGGGACTGAGCTTCACATGGAGTTAATGGATGATCGGTGCTTCTGTTACTCCCTCTGTGCCGATGTGTGTGTGTGTTCTCCTTTTCCTATCCTTGTGGGAACAAATGTCTCCACTCGGTAGGAAAGCAAGAATTATTAGTGGTCATTGTGGGCACAGCAGTCTATTTCAAGTGGTTCGGTTAGGATACAGGTAAGGGTAGTTAAGGGCAGGGTTAGGATAAGGGTCAGGGTTAGGTTAGGGTAAGGATAAGGGTTGTAGTTAAGGTCAGGGTTATGTTAGGGTAAGGACAAGGGTTGTAGTTAAGGGCAGGGTTATGTTAGGGTAAGGATAAGGGTTGTTAAGGGCAGGGTTATGTTAGGGTAAGGATAAGGGTTGTTAAGGGCAGGGTTATGTTAGGGTAAGGATAAGGTTGTAGTTAAGGGCAGGGTTATGTTAGGGTAAGGATAAGGGTTGTTAAGGGCAGGGTTATGTTAGGGTAAGGATAAAGGGTTGTTAAGGGCAGGGTTATGTTAGGGTAAGGATAAGGGTTGTTAAGGGCAGGGTTATGTTAGGGTAAGGATAAGGGTTGTAGTTAAG
>NC_140166.1:69106017-69143517 GCF_963971535.1 Notolepis coatsorum | reverse complement strand
GTCCTTGACATGCGAAGAGCTGAGAACCGCGCTGGTGTTTCAGAATGTAATCAGAGTGACAGTGTGTAATGTTGCTATTAATTAAGCTCTGGAGTGTTTACAGAACAAATTGAGACCACCAGCGCTTCAACTCAGCACTCCAATCCAATCCACTTTATTTATAGAGCACATTTAAAAACAACAAAGTTGACCAAAGTGCACAACATAAGATAAAACATAAAAAACATAAAAATTAGGGATGCTCGATATTGGCTTTTTTACCGATACCGATATACCAATATTGTCCAACTCTTAATTTCCGATACCGATATCAACCGATACCGATATATGCACGGTTTCCCCCCCCAAAAACGGAATCATTTCAGGTAATTAACATTACATATCTCTTGTTGTGGAATTAACACAACATTATGCATACTTTTGACAATAAATTTAAAATTTTGAAAATAATTTGTTCTTACTTGCTTGCCTGGGTAAATAAAGGTTATAGCAATGTCAAAAATAAATAAAAAATGATATTATATATATATTATTTTTTTGAAAACCGATACCGATATTTTCCGATATCACGTTTTAATGCCAATATCGGCCGATAATATCGGTAGGCCGATAATATCGGACATCCCTAATAAAAATTGAATAAAAGCACACAATAAAAACAAGTACAATATGTCACATAAAAAGGCAGGTCTCTCAAAAACTGTTTAAAACACCAAATAGCAAATAGATGTGTCTTAGTTTAGTTTAGTTTAGTTTATTCGGATCCCCATTAGCCATTGCCACAGGCATAGGCTACTATTACTGGGGTCCACACTTACTGGGGTCTTGAGGGGTGATTTGAACACCTGCAGAGTGGGGGCCTGCCTAACATGCAGTGGCAGCTCATTCCAGAGCTTTGGGGCTGCCACAGCGAAAGCACGGCCCCCCCTGAGCTTCAGCCTGGACTTGGGAACAGCCAAGAGGAGCTGGTCAGAGGACCTGAGGGACCTTGGAGGAACAGGTTCCAGCAGGTCCGAGAGGTAACCCGGTGCCAAGCTGTTCAAACATTTAAAAGCAAACAGTAAAACCTTAAAATCAATTCTAAAACGCACAGGAAGCCAGTGGAGAGCAGCCAGCACAGGGGAGATGTGCTCCCGCTTTCGTGTTCCCGTTAGCAGATGGGCAGTGGCGTTCTGATCTAGCATTAGCTTACGCTGCAGCTAGCTTGATCTGGTATGCTGCAGCTAGCTTGGTCTGGTACACTGCAGCTAGCTTGGTCTGGTACACTGCAGCTAGCTTGGTCTGGTACGCTGCAGCTAGCTTGTTCTGGTACACTGCAGCTAGCTTGTTCTGGTACACTGCAGCTAGCTTGGTCTGGTACACTGCAGCTAGCTTGGTCTGGTACACTGCAGCTAGCTTGGTCTGGTACCCTGCAGCTAGCTTGATCTGGTACGCTGCAGCTAGCTTGGTCTGGTACACTGCAGCTAGCTTGGTCTGGTACACTGCAGCTAGCTTGGTCTGGTACACTGCAGCTAGCTTGGTCTGGTACACTGCAGCTAGCTTGGTCTGGTACACTGCAGCTAGCTTGGTCTGGTACGCTGCAGCTAGCTTGGTCTGGTACGCTGCAGCTAGCTTGGTCTGGTACACTGCAGCTAGCTTGGTCTGGTACGCTGCAGCTAGCTTGGTCTGGTACACTGCAGCTAGCTTGGTCTGGTACACTGCAGCTAGCTTGGTCTGGTACACTGCAGCTAGCTTGGTCTGGTACACTGCAGCTAGCTTGGTCTGGTACACTGCAGCTAGCTTGGTCTGGTACACTGCAGCTAGCTTGGTCTGGTACGCTGCAGCTAGCTTGGTCTGGTACACTGCAGCTAGCTTGGTCTGGTACACTGCAGCTAGCTTGGTCTGGTACATGGCAGCTAGCTTGGTCTGGTACGCTGCAGCTAGCTTGGTCTGGTACACTGCAGCTAGCTTGGTCTGGTACACTGCAGCTAGCTTGGTCTGGTACACTACAGCTAGCTTGGTCTGGTACACTGCAGCTAGCTTGGTCTGGTACACTGCAGCTAGCTTGGTCTGGTACACTGCAGCTAGCTTGGTCTGGTACACTGCAGCTAGCTTGGTCTGATACGATGTAGCTAGCTTGGTCTGGTACCCTGCAGCTAGCTTGGTCTGGTACACTGCAGCTAGCTTGGTCTGGTACACTGCAGCTAGCTTGGTCTGGTACGCTGCAGCTAGCTTGGTCTGGTACGCTGCAGCTAGCTTGGTCTGGTACACTGCAGCTAGCTTGGTCTGGTACGCTGCAGCTAGCTTGGTCTGGTACGCTGCAGCTAGCTTGGTCTGGTACACTGCAGCTAGCTTGGTCTGGTACACTGCAGCTAGCTTGGTCTGGTACACTGCAGCTAGCTTGGTCTGGTACACTGCAGCTAGCTTGGTCTGGTACACTGCAGCTAGCTTGGTCTGGTACACTGCAGCTAGCTTGGTCTGGTACACTGCAGCTAGCTTGGTCTGGTACACTGCAGCTAGCTTGGTTTGGTACACGGCAGCTAGCTTGGTCTGGTACACTGCAGCTAGCTTGGTCTGATACACTGCAGCTAGCTTGGTCTGGTACACTGCAGCTAGCTTGGTCTGGTACACTGCAGCTAGCTTGGTCTGGTACACTGCAGCTAGCTTGGTCTGGTACACGGCAGCTAGCTTGGTCTGATACACTGCAGCCAGCTGGGTATTCTCGCGATACCAGACGTATGCTATGTGATATGAGGTGCGATAGTGTCTTAATGCACAGAACGTTGGGTATTTTCTGCAACAATGGAAAACTAATTTCAGCGTCTTCTTGAAAAGCGCTATATAAATAAAATGAATTATTATTATTATTATTATTATTATTATTATTATTATTATTATTATTATTATTATTATTATTATTATTATTATTATTATTATTATTATTATTATTATTATTAAATACGCAGCCACCAAGACCACCACGAAACCAAGAGTCTGCTCTGCAGAAAGTCTGCATGTAATAAAAAAAAATAAAGTGATGGCACACAGATGCGAAAGCTAAGACGCTCGTAGGAGATGTATTGAAAACAGAACAGAGACAGTACCGCTCATGGCCAGCGGGTGCCACAATTACACACTATCGCTTGAATTAACATTTACAACAATTAACATTAAACATACACTCTGTCCACAGAACTGTGTCACGTGTCGCACTTGCAAAACAGGCAAACATATTAAACTCAATAATGCTCACTCTGGGCTTGTATATATATATATATATCTTCTACCGTTTATTTTGAAGATCCCCTTATTTTTTAGCATTTAGCATTCGCTTGTATTTAAGTTGTTATATTTCGTATTTGCATCGCGTCCCGCTCTGAGCCTTACGAGATACTCTGTGATACATATTGTATCTCCCACGAATAAAAAACACATGCACCCCACCTGTATGGGGCCCCGCCCCTAATGGTGGCCACCACCCATATAACCATGACTCTGGTCATGAAACACCCTTCCTCTGTTTTCGTCCCAGCGTATTGGATGCGTGCACCATACGAGTCTAGCGGAATGAAAAGATTAAGGAAGATTAATAATGTTGGAAGCTTACCGGAGGTTGCTGGCCCCTGGCATCTTCGATGCATGTTTTCGGCGACACGACGGGCCTGTGTTGATGTTCCTCGTTTGATGACTGCACATCGAGGTTCAGCTGTACAAGGCTGGCTGTCGGGCCAGCTTGTACTCAGGTAGGCCCTGTGTCTTCAGGCATGGGTATTAGTGTTAGTAATGCTGGTTTGTTTTGTTAACACAACCATGTTGTGTGTTGGCGCCGGGGGCAGGATGGTTTGGTGAACGTTCTCTGCAGGGAACGGTTTCCAAGCTGTCTTGGGCGTGCTGCTAAAACATCTGAAGCTATGCTACATGCTATCGCTACTGCCGCATGCTATTACTACTGCTAATTGCTATGCTGTTTTAATGTCTCCGCCGTGAGATGTTGTCACTCTCCCGCCTCTTGCCCGGTTCATCAATGAAGGTCAGTCGGTAGCTGTTGTGGGGTTTTTGAGTTCTATTTACCTTTTTCGGGTAAATGGGTTGACAACGGGGTAGGTCGTGGCTAGGTTCCTAGCCAGGTATTTTACCTTGTGTTCCGGCGGGGTTTGTTGAACGGTGTTCCCATCTGGGTTGGCGTCGGGTAGTGGGGCTATGCGTCCAGCCGACATGATAAACATGTTGCGTGTCTGTGCACAGGCAATTGTTGTCTTGGGTCCCACATTGCCTGGCGTTAGGCTGCAGTAGTATAAGGGCAGGGCCGCCTGGGAGAAATGTGAGGCCCTGTGCGTTTTTAGACGCGAGGCCCCCCATCTCCTGGGGCGGCCCTGTGTAGGGGGCTATTGTTTCGTTTTGTCACTCTGCTATGAGAAGGTCTGTCTTGCTACAGCTTTCTCTCCTCTCAAACCATTCATACTGACGGTCAATCGGTATACTGGGGGAGTAGTGCGGGGGGGGGCTTTGTTTACCTTTTTTGGTAAATGGGCTAAACTAGGGCTGGTGTTCTGTTGTGAATATTTTGAATGAAGACGGGTCTGGTCCGTCTCCCCTTAAACTTTGTGTGTATGGGTTTGCTCATTCTACAGTTTTTGTGGTTTAGCTCTTTTATTCATTTAACCCTTTCATGGTGCACACCACAGTGGAGGGTGCTGTTTGCAATCACCACTGGTGCTCCATGTTAACGTCAGTCCTTTGTTTTTGATATATTGAAACAATGCCCCGCCCGGCCGACACCATGGGTGGGTCGGCCTGGCGAGTGGCTGGTGGGCTGTTAAGGCTTGTACCGCCACGGTATGGAATTGGCAACGATTAGAACTGTGTTCGAATTGGTGTTTTTTCTATTAAAGAAATGGTGTCTGGTGGAGGGGCCTTGAGGGCCAGCCGACGTCGACACATCGCGCGAGGTTGTTGACGTTATTAGCTTTGACCCAGCCGCAAGCTATAACCGCTCAGGGTTCCCCTCTCCGCAGGGGATTTTGGTCTTCTGCTGGAGCGCGGGCGGTATTGTCCTAGGCCCTACACCGCCTCACACCGCGCAGCCAGAAGAAGAGAGAGCACGGCCTCGTCAGCGGCGATGACGGGGCCCTCGACAAGCGGCCATGTTTTTCCCCCGCCAGAGGTATCCTGGGCGTTGATTCGACAGGTGTCCACAAGGCCGACAGCCTTGGCGGCCGAGGGATCGGCCATGTAGGATGGGTTCGGCTTGAACAAACAAGCCGTCACCGTCCTGCCGCGAGCAGCCCGCTCTCCGATCACTCCCTTCCCCAACACCAGCGGGAGAAGTGGGCTCTGATTGTTTCCTTTGGCTGCGGGCCGCGTGCCTTCGTTGATGCGCGGGCGGCCCCACTTTTCGCTTCTCATGGGGACAGGGGCTGACACCCAGTTGATGGCTGAGCCTGGGTCTGTCCGTGAGAATGTTGTGCTGTCAAGCGGCTCCCACACCTTGAACTGTGTTGGTTGAGCCTGGTGTTACGTCTGTCAACTTAAGTGTTGTCAGCAGGGGGGCTCGAAACCTTTTGAGGCACACAGTGCGGGCTTCCCCGGCCTCGCCTTCGCCAGGCCAGGTATCATGTTGGTGCCTCCCACTCCTGAAATATTGGCAAGTGGTCGCAGCTCACATGGTTTGGGGTGGTAGTAATATCACTGCAGGGCTACGGTGTGTAGGAACCCATGGGGGCCTTACACCTTGCATGTCCGGCTGCAGAACAACTCCTTCAGCATGTTCTGGAGGGGTGTTCAGTGGGGGGGCTTTTTTTTTCATCGGAAGCCCCCCGTATCAGATCGGCCCTTTCTGTCGGGGTTCCCCCTTGGGTGCGATTGCCTCGTGGGTGTGTCAGGGTCAGGTGTTCCGACACGGAACGCGCTCCTCGCACGGTTCCGGGGTTGTCTACGCACAGCGGGGGGACCGGGCCAACTATCTACAGTTCCTGGCGGACCTGCGCCACGTGACGGCGGGTGCGTTGGGAGTGTCGTCACATATGACTACGGCAGTACCATATGTCGAGGTAGATGGAGAGAACGGTGAGGCGGGGACTTGTGTTTACACAACCCCACCCGTTTTCAGGTTTGGTACAGACCCTGTTGTCGGGGTCTCCAGCAGGGACAGCTCTGGTCGACGAGATCCAATCTCTGTGGACGAAGCAAGCCATCGTCGTGGCGTTCTCCTCCCGGTGTTCTCAGCCCGAGAAGTCGGGAGGGAGGGGTGTAAGACCCAGGCTGGACCTGTCCCATGGGAAGGTTCAGCATTTTTTGGATCGTCTCCTACCTGTTGAACACTGTCAGGTGGGGGTCTGGTTCTCCTCCATAGACCTGTAGGATGCGTATGCGCATCCCCGATCTTCCATCCTAGGGCTTACCTACGCTTCCTTTGCAGGGTTAGCGTATGAGTACCAGAGGCTGCCGTTCGGTTTTCTCTGGCTCCCCGCATCTTCACCAAGTGCGTGGAGGCCGCACTGGGGCCTTTGCGTCGTCCGGGGTTACGGAGTGTTCTGCCCTGATGACGTTCTGGTCCTTCGCGGTCAAGGTGGATCGTCAGGTCTCATACCAGGCAGGTCTCTACCAGCCTGGGGTTGCTGTAGACTGGATGTAGA
Source organism: Notolepis coatsorum (assembly GCF_963971535.1). Lineage (NCBI taxonomy): Eukaryota > Metazoa > Chordata > Actinopteri > Aulopiformes > Paralepididae > Notolepis > Notolepis coatsorum. The sequence continues at coordinate 69,136,903 of NC_140166.1, read as the reverse complement.
GTATTCCTCTTCCCAGTCAACGGTTGGAGGGCTATGGGCATCCATTTCAGAGCGTGTTGTCAACACGCTCGGGAGGTTCCGTCCTAGGACGGTTACGGCGCTGTCTCACGTCGCGTTTTCACCGACGCCTCCCTCGCTGGTGATGCGTCGGGCCAACGCAGTAGGGGGCAGCTGGCAAACCATGCTGCCCGGTCTGCGCTACGTTCAATGTGTTGGTGTTGAAAGCGGTCCTTCTGGTCCACAAATGGTGTTGATCAGGACGGATGTTACGACGTCAGTGTCGTGTATCGACAGACAGGGAGGAGTACGCTCCCCCTGTCTGCACCAGGCGGCGGGCGGCTGGCTATGGGCGTCCTCCATCTGCGCGGCCTGAGGGCTCCCCACATCCCCGGCAGGGAGAATGTGGGTGCAGGTGTACTGTCGCGGGGCGGCCCTCATCCTGACGGGTGAGGATTGCGTCTGGACATGGCCAGGCGGGTCTGGGACCGATGCCGTGCCGCCAGGGATTCTTCCCCATACATCTGTTAGGTCAGTTGTTGGGACGGGTACGTTGAGGGGCGCAGGTTCTTGATCCTGATGGTGTTACCATCTGGAATGCGCATGCTCCCTCCACTGTCGCGCTTACGCGGGCAGATGACGTATGTTCCAAGTGTGGTGTAAGGTGGGGGGCCGGGACTCAGTCTCCTGCCCCCTGGATGCTGTCCTTAGTTACCTCCAGTCTCTCCTTGATAGACTGTCGGCTTCGACGGTGAGGGTATATGCAGCAGCTATATCCTCCTATCATGAGGGGTTTGAGGGGATGTCTTGTTCAGCCACCCTCTTGTGAAGCGTTTCCTGCTTGGCGCTTGACGCGTTAAGCCGGTGCAACGCTCCTTGGCTCCGACTTGGGATCTTCAATTGGTCCTCGGTCGGTTGTCCTTGGCCCCGTTTGAGCCGCTCGAGCGGGCGCCGTTGGGACAGCTGTCCTTCAGGACCGCGTTCCTTCTGGCTGTCACTTCCGCTAAACGCGTAGGTGAGCTCTGTGCTCTCTCGGTACGTCCAGAGTGCCTGTCTTTTCGGACCGATTGCGGTGTCACTCTGCGACCTGATCCTGCTTTCGTGCCTGAGAATATCCGGAGTTCCTTCCGCTCCCGGGATATTGTGGTTCAGGCGTTTCGTCCTCCTCCTCACACTAGTGAGTTAGATGCGGGCCTTCACCTGTCATGTCCAGTCCGTGCTTGGGGATTTACCTCAGCCGTACTCAGGATTTCAGGGTTACCGACCAGCTTTTTGTCTGTTACGGTGGGGCTCGTGCTGGTAAGGCACTGTCGGAGCAGCGTCTGTCCCATTGGTTGTGCGAGGGTGTTGCCCTCTGCTACACGCTGGCTGGGCAGGATCCCCCTGGGGGCGTCAGGGCGCACTCCACTCGTGGGGTGGCTGCCTCTGCCGCTCTCCTGGGTGGGGCCTCGGTGGAGGCCATCTGTGCTGCAGCTTCATGGTCCTCCCCGGGCTCCTTTGTAAGGTTTTACCTCATGGACATGACCGGGGGTTCTGTCTCCCAGGCGGTTCTGGGGTCTGTGGCCTTTCCTGCTTCCCGTCCTTTGGTCGGGTAGCAGGAGTGTGTGGGTATGGGCCACAGTGTGTTGGGTCACACGTGGTTCCGCCTGTACGGTGTGTTCAAGGGGTTCTAGCTCTCTCTTGTTCGCATTCAGGTGGAGTTGACTGCGCCCCCCCTTCATTAGGAAGGATGGGGTGACAGGGCTCCCCGCACCCCTTGATGTGGGCTTACGGGTCCTCAGGGGGTACATCTGTCGGGTCTCGCGCCCGCTCTTCCCCATTATCTCGTAAGGCTCAGAGCGGGACGCGATGCAAATACGAAATATAACGAAAGGTTATGTAGATAACCTAGTTATATTAGTATTGGCTGAGCGTCCCGCTCTGCGCGCCCTGGGACGGGTTTTTGGCGAGGAAGGGTGTTTCATGACCAGAGTCATGGTTATATGGGTGGTGGCCACCATTAGGGGCGGGGCCCCATACAGGTGGGGTGCATGTGTTTTTTATTCGTGGGAGATACAATATGTATCACAGAGTATCTCGTAAGGCTCAGAGCGGGACGCTCAGCCAATACTAATATAACTAGGTTATCTACATAACCTTTCGTTCATTCTAGTTAAGTATCATGTGCTCTGTGTGATGTTGTGTGAAGGGGGCGGACTGGCGAAGTACGCTTTTTTCGTTGTACGGCAAACTGTCTGTTGAACTGCACATGACGGTAAACCATCTTGAATCTTAACCCTTTCACCGCCGCACTACCGAAACGGTTAACCCTTTCACCGTGGCAATACACAGAAGGTTAACCCTTTCACGGCCACACGACAGCCGGTTAACCCTTTCACGGTGACCTTCTGTCGTGTGGCAGTGAACAGGTTAAAGGGGGGGCCACAGCACTTGCTGTCTCGTGTACAACACTGTAAGTGAACACACGGACGCCTCTACGATAGACCCTGCCTGTTGAAACACCACAGTCGCGTGCAGAGAGGCACCTCGGGTCGTGGGCGATGGTTTCCCCCGCCGCCGTCAAACAGGTGGCAGCGCGTCACAAAGGACACGGCTTGTTCTCTGCTCTTCATCACTCTTCAAGACCCCCCACCACCGCTTCTCTCTCTCTCTCGCTCTCTCTCGCTCTGTCTCTCTCTTGCTCTCTCTCTCTCGCTCTGTCTCTGTCTCTCTCTCTCTCTCTCTCTCTCTCGCTCTGTCTCTGTCTCGCTCTCTCGCTCTCTCTCGCTATGTCTCTCTCTCTCTCTCTCTCTCTCTCTCTCTATCTCTCTCTCTCTCTCTCTCTCTCTCTCTCCTCTCTGTAACTGAGGGGTACAATTCCCTGACTGTATTGAGAGTATGGTATCATTAAACCACTACTTAGTTATGTACTTTAATTACTGGCCATACAGTACATGGTATATCTGGTGAACACCCACACAAGAATACGGCAATGACAAAGAAAGTTCTAGTTAGAGGTATTTATTATTAGAGCAGCAACGGTAGGTTACAGATTGAGAATTATGATTGCGCTTGTAAGGCGAAGAACACTTAAGTAAGTCAAGAGCGTAAGTCCATGAGAATAGTAAGATGGGTATAACTGACGCCACCTGTAGCATAGTAATTACATAAGGCACACTCGTAGTCAGCTGGAGACACTAGGGGGTTCCCTCCGGTTGTAAGCCAGCAGGGTAGAGGAATGTTCGGGAGCAAAGTCTGGATCAACGCGGAATAAAGAAGCTCCAGCTACGGGAGTCGGTGCAGTACTCCCTTGGTCCTTAGACGAAGCAACAGCTATAATCCAGTATGCACGACAGCATGGATGAAAGCTAGCCAGCCTCTGTGGTCCTAGAGGCGGGCTCGATGGTGCTCCTCACAGGGTAGATCCCACACAGCAGTGGGGTAGACGGTTCTCTGCTCCAGCAGCCACAGTACCAAAGCAATATAATCCAGCCGGAAAAGGCTCTGCATTCGCCGGTGTAGGTTCTCCGGTGTACATATCCAACGGTTCTTGTCTAGGACTCCTCGGGTGGTGGCGCGAGTTTAGGCCGCCCAGCCTGGATAAGTGCACTAGCTAGAGTACGACGAACCGGTGGTAATGATGGTCACGGAGAACGGTAGCCGCACGATACACTATAAATAATAGACTATTACTTCACTAGAATAAGTCGAACTCGACGATACAGCGTTAAACTCTGACACTTTAGCTATCTATTCGCACGCGGTTCTCAAGGCTCTATTCAGGGGCAAAGAGGCCCACTTCACGGCACGTTGTATCGTGGTGAAGGCTTCAACGTTTAGGTACTCAACTACTGCTGTATCCACCTGCGACGTATTTATACGTAAGGTGAATAATCTAGTGCCAACCTCAGTTCTGTCTCGTATTACTGCGCAAACCTGGACATGTTGAGACATGCCTTGGCGGTGGCTTTGAACTTGCCATTGGGGGTATGGCCGTTGGCGCCTAGGGGTCGCTGTCCAATAGGAGAACGAATATTATGGTCTGGCCTGTACCTAGGTAAAGGGATATTCCGTGTATATATACAAAGAATATACAAGGGATATCAGACGATATACAAATATTATACAAGGTATCTCAAGTAATAAATATATATATTCGGTTTAATCTGACCCTTTGTAACACTCTCTCTCTCTCTCTCTCTCTATCTCTCTCTCTCTCTCTCACTCTCACTCCTCACTCTCACTCTCACTCTCTCTCTGTCTCTCTCTCTCTCGCTGTTCTCTCTCTCTCTCGTTCTCTCGTTATCTCTCTCCCTCTCTATCTGTATCTGTATCTCTCTCTCTGTCTCTCTCTCTCTCTCTCTCTCTCTCTCTCTCTCTCTCTCTCTCTCTCTCTCTCTCTCTCTCTCTCTCTCTCTCTATCTGTTCTCTCTCTATTTCCCTCTCTCTCGCTCGTTCTCTCTCTCTCTCGCTGCTCTCTCTCTCTCACTGCTCTCTCGCTGTTCTCTCTCTCTCGTTCTTTCTCGCTCTCGTTTTATCTCGCTGCTCTCTTGCTTCTCGTTCTCTCTCTCTCGTTCTATATCGCTGCTCTCTTGCTGCTCTCTCCTCTCTATCTCGCTCTCTCTATCGCTCTCTCTTGTTCTCTCTCTCTCTCTCTCTCTCTCTCTCTCTCTCTCTCTCTCTCTCTCTCTCTCTCCTCTCTCTCACTGCTCTCTCGATGCTCTCTCTCTTGCTCTCGCTCGTTCTCTCTATCTCTCTCTCTCGTGCTCTCTCTCTCGTTCTCTCTCGATCTCTCTCTCTCGCTTCTCTCTCTCCCTCTCACTGCTCTCTCTCTCTATCGCTGCTCTCTCTCTCTCTTGCTGCTTCTGTCTCTCTCTCTCTTTGTCTCTCTCTGTCTCTCTCTCTCTCTCTCTCTCTCTCTCTCTCTCTCTCTCTCTCTCTCTCTCTCTCTCTCTCTCTCTCTCTCTCTATTTCTCTCTCTCTCTGTATCTCTCTCTCTCTCTCTTGCTGCTCTCTGTCTCTATCTCTCTCTCTCTCTCTCTCTCTCTCTCTCTCTCTCTCTCTCTCTCTCTCTCTCTCTCTGTCTCTCTCTCTGTCTCTCTCTCTCTCGCTGCTCTCTCTCTCTCATCCCTCCTCTCTCTCTCTCTCTCTCTCTCTCTCTCTCTCTTGCTGCTCTCTGTATCTCTCTCTCTCTCTCTCTCTCTCTCTCTGTCTCTCTCTCTCTCTTGCTGCTCTCTCTCTCTCTCTCTCTCTCTCTCTCTCTCTCTCTCTCTCTCTCTCTCTATCTATCTCTCTCTCTCGCTGCTCTCTCTCTCTCTCTCTCTCTCTCTGTCTCTCTCTCTCTTGCTCTCTCATCCCTTTATCCTCTCGTTCTCATCACGTCGCCCCCGCTCCTCTTAATTCCCTCAAAGCACTCTCCTTCCTGTTCACCCCTCCGTAACTCCCAGCCATCATTGCTTATTCAAAGCTTTTACTTTGCAAGTGCAGCGGTTGTGAGTGTAATATATTGTACGGCAGTCCAGGTATACCAGTAAAGTGGGTCATTGTTATTTTATGAGAGTGAGAGCGGAATTGGAATATTGCAAGCTATTTTTATTTGAGGGCAGTTACGAACATGCCCCCCCCCCCCTCTCCACATATGTCTCTCTCAATTCAATTAAATTCAATTCAAATGGCTTTATTAGCATGACATACTTCTACATGTTGCCAAAGCAATATTAAACATAAACATGGATACAAACGGATATAAGTACATACAAAATATCTGTCTGTATCTATCTATATCTCTCTCTTTCTCCCTCTCCATCTCTATCCCTCTCTATATTTCTCCCTCTCTCTCTTTCTCTCTCTCCCTCTCTCTTTTTCTCTCTCTCCCTGCCTATCTCTGTCTCTTTCTCTCTATCTCTGTATCTGTATCTGTGTGTGTCTCTCGCTCTCTCTATCTCTCTATCTCTCCCTCTATCTATCTGTCTCTCTCTGTCTCTCATCCTCACTTTGGAGGTGTCCTCTGTATATTTGTGGTGGGGGAAATAGAGCTCTTTATTTATTATGTTGCATCTTGTAATCATCTTGTAATCATTTGATTGTAATCATCTGATTTAATGTGGTTTAGTATACAAGTGTTGCACAATAAACGCTTGTTAAAACCCCATTTCTCTCTCTCTCTCTCTCTCTCTCTCTCTCTCTCTCTCTCTCTCTCTATCTCTCTCTCTCTCTCTCTCTCTTTCTCTCTCTCTCTCTCTCTATCTCTCTCTTCTCTCTACTCCTCTCTCTCTCTCTCTCTCTCTGACACAGGGTCCTATAGAGAATGATGTTGTAATCCACGTTGCGCTGATCGCAGAGAGCCAGAGGTATGTGGTCATGTCTGTGAACCCTCTGAAAACAAACATTATCACCATATTTATATTTTAAAGCCAGAGCAAAGATATAGTTATCATCTGAAACTAGAGATCTTTACATTCCAAGACCAGCCATTGTACGCTATCTTACTGGGAAACGAGCTAAAATGTTGCTCCAAACTCGATCACTTTGATTTTGATTTGTATTTGTCTCGAACATAGAGACATAAAACAAGTTTAAAAAACAAAAAGGTAAATAGTCAAAGACTATTTCCATACAATAAGTGTTCGAGAAGGAACAGGGGGAAGTACATATATATATTTGTTTAAACGTATCAAGCCCTGCCCCTTCCTTACAATTTTTTTATATATATATATTTTTAATCCTCTTTTTCTCCTCCTGATTTTTCTGTATTTTTCCTCCCATCCCAATTGAGTCGTTATGCCAATTTCCCCCTCCCCTACCTGGTTGTTGTGCGCATGTGCCCCCTACTGGTTGTTCTAGGGAGCCCTGAGGGTCTATCACATGCTTCCTCCGATACATATGGAGACAGCCAGCTGCTCTCTTTTCACCTGCCAGCGCGGACTCTCATTGGCGAGGAGTAACGTGGGGGAGGCTCACACTGCCCCCGCCCTCTCCTGTCTTTTGCTGTGCAGGCGTCCCCCAACCGACCTGTAGGAGTCGCTGTCCACAACGTCCAGATTACCACCCATCGACTTCCCACCGCTGACTCTGCCAATTGAGTCAGTATGACGGCCGGGCCCAAGCCGGAGGCAACGCCGACAGCCGGATTCGATACCGGTGTCTCGTGCGCTGGTGACGAGAGCGCAATGTCCGCTGCGCCACCCAGCCGCTTCCCTTACAATATTTTACATTATAATTTTTATAAAAATACAAATAAATCCGATCACTGATCCGATACCCACTATCAGTACCAGGCCTGTACTAGTCTGATGGGTCGCTATCGGCTACCGATCCGTGAATGATCGACTACTGTCATCATAACGCATCCCTCTCCACTAACACCAGCGGAGCACAGGATTCAGACGGAGGAAAACATGCCCAGCTTTCACCCCAGAATGGATCTGATTCAGCTTGATCAGACATTAGCCAAAGGTCTGGAAGTTTATTACATTATCTGGCCCCAAGACATACAATATATTTTACAAAGTGGTCCAACTGTGAAGCAACTGGAACCCTGTCTTAACTCTCATCTCCTGCCCAGCGCACGCTACTGTAATTAAGACATTAAGCTCCCACACCTCACTCTATCAGAGAGCTCATTTAGCCATGGCTCCTTGGGTATTGGTGTGTGTCTGTGTGTGTGTGTGTGTGTGAGTGTCAGTATCTGTGTTTGTGTGCGTATGTTCTCACATGTATGCATATTGCATTTTGTGTGCTTGTGTGTATAATGTGTGTGTGTGTGTGTGTTATGTGTGGGTCTTCATCTATGTCAGATCTTCACATGAAGCTGTTTAACCTGTGACTTCCAATCTATCCAGAAGGCAGACCATCCTTCAGTGTTCTATTCACCTCTCTCTCTCTCTCTCTCTCTCTCTCTCTCTCTCTCTCTCTCTCTCTCTCTCTCTCTCTCTCTCTCTCTCTCTCTCTCTCTCTCTCCTCTCTCTCTCTCTCTCTCTCTCTCTCTCTCTCGTCCTCTCTCTCTCTCTCTCTCTCTCCTCTCTCTCTCTCTCTCTCTCTCTCTCTCTCTCTCTCTCTCTCTCTCTCTCTCTCTCTCTCATCTCTCTCTCTCTCTCTCTCTCTCTCTCTCTCTCTCTCTCTCTCTCTCTCCTCTCTCTCTCTCTCTCTCATCTCTCTCTCTCCTCTCTCTCCCTGCTATTTTTTGCTCTCTCCCTGCTCCCCGCTCTCTCTTTCTATCTCTATCTCTATCTCTCCCTGCTCTCTCTCTCTCTCTATCTCTCTCTCTCTCTCTCTCTCCTCTCCCTCTCCCTCTCCCCTCTCCCTCTCCCCTCTCCCCCTCCCTCTCCACCCCCCTCCCCCTCCCTGTCTCTGGAGCACTGTTATTCGTTAGCTACTTGCCCAGTGCAAAAGTAGGATAATATTTCTGACACCTGAACACATTATTTCACAGCAGCAGTGAAATCATTGAGCTGCAATCCATGTATGAAAGGTGCTATATAAATAAAGTTATTATTACCGTCTTGTAACCCCTGTGTGTGTGTGTGTGTGCGTGTGTGCGTGGGTGCGTGTGTGTGTGTGTGCGTGTGTGTGTGTGTGTGTGTGTGTGTGTAGACTGCAGGTGTTCCTGAACACCTATGGCATCCAGACCCAAACCCCCCAACAGGTGGAGCCCATCCAGATCTGGCCGCAAAAAGAGCTGGTCAAGGTACAACACACACGCATAGCGCACACACACACACACACACACACACACACACACACACACACACACACACACACACACACACACACACACACACACACACGCACACACACGCACACACACGCAAACACACGCACACACACACACACACAGATGAACCCCACTGTGCCTTGACCTCTTAGCTGCTTAGTGTGATGGATCACGATTAGGGATGTTCGATATTGGCTTTTTTACCGATATACCGATATTGTCCAACTCTTAATCAGCACTGGTGAGCTGTCAATCACCAGACACCAGTTATTTTGGGGTTTCTCTGGTGAGCTGTCAATCACCAGTGTAACTGAGGGGTACAATTCCCTGACTGTATTGTTAGATATGATATTTAATACCACTACCTCATGTACTTTAACTTCTGGCCACCCAGTACAAGATATAAGTATGATGAACACTTTCCCACCTGATGAAACGAATCCACACAAATGTACCAAATCGAAGGTTTAATACAGCAAAAGGTGTATACAACGATCACTTAATTACATTTATGATTTGAAATATGAAATATGCACTTTTATGGCAAATGAGTATTCGTAGGTAAATCAACATTGAAATGTCCAATCTCTGGTTACGCAGGGAGTAAGTATACAACCTGGAATACTTAGGAAACGATAGCGATGGTACTTAAATGATTATAGCTGGATACACTAAGGGGGGGGGGGGGGGTCCCGCTGGTTGTAAGACAGTAGGAGGGGGGGGTTAGAGAAGCCGCTGGCGGTATCCCATCTGGCCGACGGTGTCTTGGGAGAATCCAAAGTCTTGGACACGGTGCCCACAGAACCTCGGACCACAGACGAATACAGCTGGACCCTCTGTGGACGGTAGCTGCCGGTCCACAACGGAGAGACGTGAGGCGACCTCACTGGTGTCGAGCGCCGTCTCACCTGGAGTCCTCTCCGGGGGGTAGTTCCAACACTCCGCAGTGTTGGCCTTTATCCATGGAATAATCAAAGCACACAAAGCATAATCCAAGCCGTGGAAGGCTCGCCGTCGTCCGGGTAGAGTAATCCAATATACAGGTCCAGTCGCTCTTGGCCCGGAGCTCCTCGGATGCAATCAAGGGGTCTGACCAGCCTGGTTAAGCGTCCAGATAACGTCAGGAACGATGGGGGTACTGATAACTTTAGAACTCTAACCGAACGATGCACCATACATAAATAGACTATTATTAGCCTAATAGAATACGTCCAACTCGACGGTATAGTGCCAAACTATGACTATTCAACTATTAATCTACACGATATCTCAATGCCTATTCTGGGGCCAAGTAGGCCTTACTACACCACACGTGCGTCGTGGGGAGGCTTTGTGTCTGTCACTCTGTTGGAGGGTAAAGAACTGGACTAAAAGAAAGTTCTACTTTACTTGCGCCATATATATATGCGCTATGAACAAATAGTACCATTCGTATTTCGCCCGACATATTCCTGCGCGGAACCGGGGCTTGCCACGACATGTTAGGCGGCACGATTGAACTTGGACCTAGGGGTATGGCAACCTGGCGCCAGGTTCTCGTCCAATGGTAGAATGAAACTATTATGGGCTGTTTAGTAGACTAAAGGGATATTCAATGCATATTGTACAAGGAATATACAGGGGATATCAAACGATATACAAATACAATTAAATATATATATATAAATAAATATACATATTCGGTTTAATCTGATCCTTCACAACAGCCGCCCCCTAATTAGTCCCACCTAATTAGCTAAGCAGAGACAGATTAACCGCACTGTCTACCACTCAAGGTCCGCTGTAAGGGTCAGTCAACTCACAAAGTCATGGGGTCATGGTCATCATCGATAGTATCTGGGAGTCGGGGCAGTTCTATGAACCTCGCCACGGGACGTGTGTAAGGGCGCCCTTGGACGAGTACTTCAGCTGCTCGGACCTTGCCATCGGCACCGGTGATCACTTTGCTTACGCGGCCAGCCGGCCACATAGCTCTGGGTAGTGACTGGTCAATAATCATGACGACTGTTCCTTCTGTCAAATTGTCTCTCTCTTTTACCCACTTCTGGCGGGTCTGTAGAGACGGTAGGTAGTGAAGTAGGAAGCTGCTCCAAAACTTGTCAGCTAGTACTTGGCTGTACCTCCACATTCTTCGGCCGTTCGCTTCTTCAGGCCTGTACATTGTCTGGGGTAGCGCGGGGTCCAGCCGCCCCATTAGGAGTGTGTTGGGGGTGACTGGGTCGACATCTGCTACATCACTGGAGACGTAACCGAGGGGCTTTGAGTTCAATACTCCCTCGATCTCCGTGAGGACTGTCATTAGGACTTCCTCCGCCACAGTCTGGGCTCCGAGTACGGCGTACAGGGCTGTCTTTATAGAACGTACTTCTCGTTCCCAGGTTCCACCGAAGTGGGGTGCGTTCGGGGGATTAAACTGGAAGTCAATCTGGGCTGGAGCGAGGTGGGTCTTAAGTTCTGGGCCCATAGCTTGGAAGCTCTCTCAGCTCTCTTTCTCCGCCTTTGAAGTTGGTCCCGTGATCAGACAACAATGTAGACGGTTTTCCTTTCCGTGATGCGAATCTCCGGAAGGCCATAAGGAATGAGTCTGTGCTCATGGTCGGAAGGAGCTCGATATGTATCGCTCTGGTGGTCATGCATTTGAATACAATACCCCACCGCTTCTCGGTGCCTCTTCCTCTCTTTATATACAACGGGCCAAAGCAGTCCATGCCTGTGGAGTGGAATGGCTTGTCGCCGATTCGGAGGCGACAGGGGGGTAAGTCAGCCATCCGTGGTATGCTGGGCTGCGCGCGCCACTTACGGCAGTCTAGACAGGTTCGCTGGAAGCGCTGTACTGCTTCTCTCCCTTGCAATATCCAATAACGACGTCTGATCTCCGCGAAGACTCTCTGCTCCTGCGTGGTGTACATCCTCGTCGTATTTCTTTATGATCAGCTCTGTGACCTTGTGTCGGCTGTTCAAGACGATCGGGTGCTTAATGTCATCTGGTAGATCGGGGGCTCTCCGCAGGCGACCACCCACTCTGATGAGATTATGGGCGTCACTCTCTGGTGCCAGATGAATCAGTCTGCTGTCTGATGGGACGGGGTTTCCTCCCTGTAGACAGTCTAGCTCATCGGGGAACGAGTCTCTCTGGGCTCGTTGTAGTAGAAGAAGTTCTGCTTCTTCGTAGTCAGCTACTGACATGTCAGTGGTGGACTGAATCTCTGGGTGGTGCCGCAGGAATGTTCTTTGCTGCGCACTCTCTAGGGTAATGCAGTCATCTATGTTGGGGTCTGTGGAGGCGACAGTGCTCAGTCCACAGAACATAGGTTTCTTGTTCTCAGTCTCCTCGTTACTTGCTTCCCTCGGGGTGGGCGTAGGCCAATCTCCTTCCGGGAGCTTGAGGAATGCTGGTCCGTCACTGTAGATGTTGCGACGGGTTAGGTCATCCAGAGACATTCCCCGGGTGATGACGTCAGCTGGGTTGTGTTTGGTGTCCACATACCGCCAGCTTGCTTCTTCTGTTAACTCTTGGATCTCGGTGACTCTGACTCCCACGAAGACTTTGTATCTGCATGAATCAGACTTGATCCATGTGAGTACTGTCGTGGAATCTGACCACAAGATTGTTCTATGCACCGGAATGGTGAGTTCACGTTGGATTAACGTGGCTAGATGCGCTCCTGCGAGGGCTGCGCAGAGCTCTAGACGTGGGATAGATTGTTGCTTACGTGGGGCTATTCTTGAGCGGGCCAGGATGAAAGCAGTGTGTATCTTTCCTCCCATCTCTTGGGCACGCAAGTAGGCCACCGATCCGTAGGCTACTTCGGAGGCGTCGCTGAAGACGTGTAGCTCAATCTCGCATGTCTCTGGCCTCACTGTGGATGGGAAGTAGCTGCGGCGTATATTGACACCTGGGAGTGAGCGGAGTTCCGTCTCCCACTCTCTCCATGTTGAGGCAAGGTGTGCGGGTATTGGGTCGTCCCGGCCCTGGTCCTTGTCCCATAGTGCTCGTACAATCATCTTTGCCCTGGTGGTGTAAGGTAGAATACATCCCAACGGGTCATATTGTCTGGCGAGTGTTCTGTACACACTCCGTCTGGTGGTCGGTATCGCCGCCGACCTTCCCTGCTCTGGAGCCAAGGGTTTGTGTCTATAGTGGAGCGAGTCTGTTTTGAAGCTCCAGACTAGTCCTAGTGTCATTTCTTGGGCTTCTCCTGGGATTGTCGCCATCCAGGTCTCGCTGCTGGCAGCCTTGTCCGCGGAGGAGAGGCTGCGCAATACGTGCGGGTCACTGCTGGCCCACTGCCTGAGATCAAAGCCGCCTTTGATCAGGGAGGCGCGTAACTTGATTAGGAGAGCCTCGGCTTCTTCTTGAGTCGAAACGCTTTGTAAACAGTTGTCCACGTAGAAACTGTTCTTCACACTGTGTTGGACCTCTTCATCTGCTGCTGGGTCCTCTTGGTCTCTCTGTGGGCTGGTACCGGCAGGGCACCATAGCCAGCTGGTCCAGGTGCTATTCCTCGGGGCTGGTCGTGCGTCGTGCTCACCCGTGAATAGAGTCGGGGGTCTGTAGCGCAGCGCCGCGGGGGTATAGCCTGGACTGTATGGGACCTCCTGGTCCGGTGGAGTACTGTGCTGTCGTCGGGCTTGGTTCTCCTCCTCTCCCTCTTCTTCCTCTATCAGATCTTCCAGATCCTGTAATCGTTTATCTTGCTTCTCCGCAGTGTATGCCGCTCCTTCCTTGTAGCTGGGTCTCGCTTGGACCGGTCTGGGAAGGGGGTCTGCGGGGGGTATAGGCTCGGTCTGTTGGTCAAGTTCAGGGTTGCTTGCTCGTTTAGGAGGCGCTGCTCTTGACTGTTGTCTCGACGAGTTCCTTGAACCCCTGGTGGAGGGAGAGGGTGTTGCCCTGGGGATCATCAGCCGCTTCCTTAGCTGCGCCATTAACTTGTCGCGCTCGGCTTGTAGTCTGTCGCGCTCGGCTTGGCGCTGGATGAGATCGATGTTGCGCTCTGCTTCTCTTTGGGCATAGTCAGCGGCGCGCTGGGCTTCGGCTGCGGCGCGCTCTGCTTCTCTTCGGACATAGTCAGCGACGCGCTGGGCTTCGGCGGCGGCGCGCTCTGCTTGTCTTTGGGCACCGTCAGCGGCTCGCTGGGCTTCTGCGGCGGCGCGCTCTGCTGCGGCGGCGGCGCGCTCTGCTGCGGCCCGGTCTCTTACCATATTAATTTCCGTCTGAAGGCGTCTCATCTCCCGGCGTATGCGCTCTTCTTCGCTCCGTCGCTGCGCTTGGAGGCGTTCTCTTTTAATGGTAAAATGTTCGTGCTCGCTAAGCGTCTGTGCTTGGAGACGATCGCGTTCACCCTGAAGTCGATCGCGTTCGGTAGAGGCTGTCAGGCGGACGAGGAACGCCTGTTGTAGCATCCTCGCCGCTTCTCTGGGGGAAGGCGGTTGTGGAGGTGAGCCGCTCCTGCGTGAGCCGCTCCTGGGGGTACTCGTTGGGGAGTCCTGGAGCTCTAGTTCCTCGGCGCTCTCCTCCTCTTCTTCCGTGCAGAGTTCTCTCTCTGTAGGGTTGTCTTCCTCCCGGGGCTGGTCGGGGACTACTTCTTGGGTAGTGGCGGGGGGTAAAGGCATGTCAATTCCCTCCTGGTCCCCACCGTGAGCTTGGTCAGTTACATTAGGACCTACTAGGGCCTCTGTGGTCGGGGAAACCTGGTCGTTAAGGTCAGACATAATTTTACTTTCTACTTTTACCGCGTTTACCGTTTGTCGAAGGCTAGGTAGTTGACTGACAGTGTAAGCCTCTAAGTACTGAGGTGTCTGTCGTCTGCGCCGCGGGCGTTCTAGGTTAGGAGGATCGTTTCGTGGAGTGTTCATCATAGGCCATTTCGATATTAATAACACTATATTAATATTACACTAGTTACCATCCGGCTCGAAGGACCAATTGTAACTGAGGGGTACAATTCCCTGACTGTATTGTTAGATATGATATTTAATACCACTACCTCATGTACTTTAACTTCTGGCCACCCAGTACAAGATATAAGTATGATGAACACTTTCCCACCTGATGAAACGAATCCACACAAATGTACCAAATCGAAGGTTTAATACAGCAAAAGGTGTATACAACGATCACTTAATTACATTTATGATTTGAAATATGAAATATGCACTTTTATGGCAAATGAGTATTCGTAGGTAAATCAACATTGAATGTCCAATCTCTGGTTACGCAGGGAGTAAGTATACAACCTGGAATACTTAGGAAACGATAGCGATGGTACTTAAATGATTATAGCTGGATACACTAAGGGGGGGGGGGGGTCCCGCTGGTTGTAAGACAGTAGGAGGGGGGGGTTAGAGAAGCCGCTGGCGGTATCCCATCTGGCCGACGGTGTCTTGGGAGAATCCAAAGTCTTGGACACGGTGCCCACAGAACCTCGGACCACAGACGAATACAGCTGGACCCTCTGTGGACGGTAGCTGCCGGTCCACAACGGAGAGACGTGAGGCGACCTCACTGGTGTCGAGCGCCGTCTCACCTGGAGTCCTCTCCGGGGGGTAGTTCCAACACTCCGCAGTGTTGGCCTTTATCCATGGAATAATCAAAGCACACAAAGCATAATCCAAGCCGTGGAAGGCTCGCCGTCGTCCGGGTAGAGTAATCCAATATACAGGTCCAGTCGCTCTTGGCCCGGAGCTCCTCGGATGCAATCACCACTAGGGGTCTGACCAGCCTGGTTAAGCGTCCAGATAACGTCAGGAACGATGGGGGTACTGATAACTTTAGAACTCTAACCGAACGATGCACCATACATAAATAGACTATTATTAGCCTAATAGAATACGTCCAACTCGACGGTATAGTGCCAAACTATGACTATTCAACTATTAATCTACACGATATCTCAATGCCTATTCTGGGGCCAAGTAGGCCTTACTACACCACACGTGCGTCGTGGGGAGGCTTCGCGTCTGTCACTCTGTTGGAGGGTAAAGAACTGGACTAAAAGAAAGTTCTACTTTACTTGCGCCATATATATATGCGCTATGAACAAATAGTACCATTCGTATTTCGCCCGACATATTCCTGCGCGGAACCGGGGCTTGCCACGACATGTTAGGCGGCACGATTGAACTTGGACCTAGGGGTATGGCAACCTGGCGCCAGGTTCTCGTCCAATGGTAGAATGAAACTATTATGGGCTGTTTAGTAGACTAAAGGGATATTCAATGCATATTGCACAAGGAATATACAGGGGATATCAAACGATATACAAATACAATTAAATATATATATATAAATAAATATACATATTCGGTTTAATCTGATCCTTCACAACAACCAGACACCAGTTATTTTGGGGTTTCTCTGGTGAGCTGTCAATCACCAGACACCAGTTATTTTGGGGTTTCTCTGGTGAGCTGTCAATCACCAGACACCAGTTATTTTGGGGTTTCTCTGGTGAGCTGTCAATCACCAGACACCTTATTTAGGGGTTTCTCTGGTGAGCTGTCAATCACCAGACACCAGTTATTTTTGGGTTTCTCTGGTGAGCTGTCAATCACCAGACACCAGTTATTTAGGGTTTTCTCTGGTGAGCTGTCAATCACCGGACACCAGTTATTTAGGGTTTCTCTGGTGAGCTGTCAATCACCGGACACCAGTTATTTTGGGGTTTCTCTGGTGAGCTGTCAATCACCAGACACCTTATTTTGGGGTTTCTCTGGTGAGCTGTCAATCACCAGACACCAGTTAACTGATTGGTGTCAGGTGTGCAGTGCCTTTAACCCTTTCACTGCCACACGACAGAAGGTTAGCCCTTTACTATCACACGGAGCTAATGAAGCTAATGATGGAGCATCGCCGTCGGTTGTGTGATAGTAAAGGGCTAACCTTCTGTATTGGTCTGTATCTACTTTTTCTCCCCATTTTCTATTTTTCTCCCATCCCCAATTTCGTATTGTCCAATTCTACCCTCCACTGTCTCGAACATTGCTAGACCATGCCTCCCACTGGTCGGCTGCAATGTGGACGAAGCCTTACATCACGTGTCCCCTCCGGTACTCGAGGAGGCAGCCGTCGCATCTTTTCACCTGCACAGCGCTATCTCTCAGCGGCGAGGGTCTGCGTGGGAGGGACACGCCGCCCCCGTCGCTTCCTGATTCTACTGCGCAGGCGCACCAACCGACCTGTAGGAGTCGCTGTCCACAACGTCCGATCCCCACCCACCAGCCTCCCACCCCCTAATACTGCCAATTGTGTTAGTATGAACAACCAGCCAAGCTGGTAGCAACGCCGAGAGCTGGGCTCGAACCCAGCATATCCTGCGTTAGTGGCGAGCGCCTTGCCCACTGCGCCACTTAGCCGCTAACCTTCTGTATTGTCACAGTGAAAGGGTTAACCGGCTGTCGTGTGGCAGTGAAAGGGTTAAGTATGCTTGGTTTACTGTGTTCAGATGCTTGTTCATTTCATGTTTGCCCTCAATAGTAGAGTGCAAGGTTGCTGGAGTTTGCTCTTTCTGTAGTTATTTTGGTTTCCTAGTTCTATTCAATAAAAAGTATTATTGTCATAAAATAGAAAGTTAGTTTCGTTACCTTTTGTGAACGTCTAGCAAAAACACACATTGTAATCTGATGAGAAATGGTGGAGATATTTACGTTATAAAAAAGTTACTTACCGTAGATTTCATTCACGTTTTTTGCTGCCTTGCTGTCAGGGGCGCCTGGTGGGACTAAATCCAGATTGAACTCTGCCATTGGAAAGAGGAGATTTGGCCTGATCCATAGATGTGTGACTTGGCCATAATAAGTTAATTTATAGGCCTGATATTCTATATTCTATATTCATATTTCAAATAGCATGTGTCCGGATGGCAAAATTCAGTACTGTATCTACAAAAAACCCTGTAAATCATCTGCCCTTTATTCATTTGCTTAGATTTCTTTGTACACGTGATCTCAAGAAGGTGCTGAATGAGCATGTCTGGTCAATGTTAGCATGGTGTTATTTACCATCAAAGATAAAAAAAAAAAAAAAAATTATATATATTCTCCTTTGGTTCATTACAATTTACTCAAGCCTAGTAACAGACACAGTATGTCTGACACTGGGAATACATTCCCTGAGATACATAGATGTCCCTAGAATCAGATACCAAGAACATGCAAATGGCCTTGTAGAAGTGGAGCAATCTTCCATCTACTTAGTTATGTATTTCTAGGCGAATTTTCTGAAAATATGGCCAGGGGTTAAGAGGTTAAGGGGTTAATAGACGAGGGTCCGAATTTTTCTGGCTGGATGTCATTTAGCCAAATCAGCATGGTGCCAGTCTTTCACCATTTATATATATATATATAGCTTTGCCATGGATTGATTGTTTAGATCGCTAGCATGGCTAACACATGCAAATGTATTGTAGTCTGCCCCGTTGTTCTGACCAGGATTACGCTCCCTTTGCCCCCACAATGCACTCGCACACCGAGTCTGACGTGGACAGCGAGCAGGTCTATAGTGAAAGCACGAGGAGGAAATGGAGGCGGCCTATGAGAATCCGCAGGGTGGGGGGGGCGTACAAATCAATCACACCGTTAGCTAAATTAGCTTTTCAGAACTCCAGCCAGGAGCTTGGCTCAGTCACTCCATCTGCGTTTGTCACCCCCCGAGATCCCCTGCTATTAAGATTTCCTCCTTGATTGCTCTATCAGTCAAAAGCACCGCCGAGGAGGATTGGTCGAGTTGATCGATTAGCCAGCCGGAGATTGTTCATGTTGATTGATCAGCCGACTGGCGGGTCAGTCGATGCGTCACTGTGGAATCCGCGTTTGAATGTCTTTCAAATTAGCCGCTGTAAGAAGGAACAGAGGAGAGGGCCCTCTTAGAGGGTGATGAGGACGCCTCATGAGGGATTTATTTTTAAGTTATGCTATGGTGGTTGTGGTATATTATAATAATAATAATAATAATAATAATAATAATAATAATAATAATAATAATAATAATAATAATAATAATAATAATAATAATAATAATAATAATTAGGGATGCCCGATATTATCGGCATATATCGTTATCGGAAATTAAGAGTTGGACAATATAGGTATATTGGTATCGGTAAAAAAGCCAATATCGAGCATCCCTAATAACAATAATAATAAACTTTTCATACAGAAACTGCAGCTCAAAGTGGTTCACAACAGAAAAAAGACATAAGGCATAAAATGAGCACATAAAGTGCAGACATATAAAATCACAGTTTTTCACATTAGGATCTAGAATCCCAACAGGCCACCTTGTGTATGGTTTGATTCAGTTTAAAAAATAGACAATAATAAAAAGAATAAGATAGAATAGACAGAGTAAAATAGTGCAATAGTGCAGTGCAATAAAATAGTAGAATATAATAGACATAAAATGAGCACATAAAGTGCAGACATATAAAATCACTGTTTTTTGTATATGCACCCTGTGTGTCCCCAGTACTTTTATTGGATTGAAGATGTACAGTATCTTTCAGTATGAAATATATGATCTGGGCACCCAAGTGGCGACCCATGTAACGCACTGCGTCGCGAAGCGGCCGACCCGGGTTCGATTCCCGACCCCGGCGTCCTTTGCCGAATGTCTTCCCCCCGCTCTGTCTCCCGTTCTTCCTCTCTCTCTCTCTCTCTCTCTCTCTACCGGACTGCCCGGTAGAACAAACGAATAAAAATAATCTACCAAAAACATAATAAAAAAGAAAAAAATATATATATATTATCTGAGCCTTTTGTCTTTGTTCACACAGCAGGCAAATCTGATTTGTTTCTCAAATCAGATTTTCTTAGGCGGACTGTCTACACTGTAAGTTAAAAGGGACCAAATCAGATTTGTGTGTTCAGAAAATGTAATACTTTGCTGCTACTAAGCTGGTATCTACTCTGGTTGTCATAGTAACACTGCAAGTGTGGCCATGCTGTTGTTTCCATTGTTGACCTCCTCATCTGTCTTCGGTTTCTTCCTTTTTCTTTCATCATAGGGCCCAAACTATTGGTATTTCATATTGATATTTCAACTTTTTATATTCCATCTGTCCTGTAATGTTGCTCTTATTGTTTTTCCTCCCAGGGTAAATAAATAAGTAAAATAAAAAATGTGTGTGTAAACATTTATATGGTGTTATTGTATTGAGAAATGGAAAGAGCCTTGCACACTCACACACACACACACTCACACACACACACACACACACACACACGCACGCACGCACACACACACACACACACACACACACACACACACACACACACACACACACACACACACACACACACACACACACACACACACACTCGCACACACACACAAATACACACTCGCACACACACACACACGCACACACACACACACACACACACACACACACACACACACACATACACACTCGCCACACACACACACACACACACACACACACACACACACACACACACACACACACACACACACACACACACACACAATATACACAAACGGCTTCTTCTTGTACTTGCAGGTTTACTCAGCAGTCCATACATTTTCATTCAATCTGTATTTCAACTGGAAAACACATTGAGGGCAAACGGCCTCATTTCCAATGACGTCGGGCGTACAGACATGATAATACAATGAGAAATACAATAAACAATATCATATACAATAAGTGCAATCATAATCAAATGTGTACAATCAATTAAAACAATTACAGATTATATTTGGTATCGACACATTACTCTCTGCACTGCCTCTCACTCATCCACACATTACTCTCTGCAACTAGGGCTGTCACATTATTTTCCAATTTCGAATTTAATTTCGAATTTACATAAAAACACGAGATTCGAACTTGAAGGGAGAAATTCGTTTTTTAATTTTTTAATTTTAATTTTAATAATATTATTATTAAAATATATACTGTCAGGTCATATAGGTGAGACTGTGCTGAAAACAATGATACCAAACATACCATGGTAAAAAAGAAAGTAGACATAACTTTGAAAATAGCCTAGACTTTTTATTTTTTATTTAATTAAAAAATGTTTACACTGAAATTCGAATTAGAACTTGTCTACAATTCTGCAACGGATTTCGAATTAGATTTGTTGTTAAAGTGACAGCCCTACTCTGCACTGCCTCTGACTCATCCACACATTACACTCTGCTCTCTGCGGCCGCCCGACTGCTGCTCTGCTTTGGTAAAACTCCCTCCACCACCTCACCTCAAAGGCTTAATTTGTCACCTGCACACGACCTCCCCCAGACTGTACAAGCGTAAAGAAAAGATAAAGAGATACATATAAAAAAGAAAGGAAAAGGAAAACTCTCCATACTAAACCAGATAAGCGTCAGTACGTAGTGGACATTGGACTCAACTGTTTCCAGCCTGTAGGATGTGCAGCGTAACCAATAGTGCTTGTGCTTAAAGGACGACTCCACTTTTTTTGGAAATTAGCTTATTTAACATCTTCCCTGGAGTTAGACAAGAAGATGCATACCTTTTTTGTCTCTGTGCGTGCATTTTAGCTTTGGGAATAGACGCTCCGTTAGCATAGCTTAGCTTCATCACTGGAAGTGGGGGAGGACAGTAGCCTTACAGTGCCTTACAGTGTATTGCAAGGTCTGACATTGACCAAACTTGATATGCATGACCTTGGTGGGCTCTAGGTCAACTCCTGAAAAGGGGGTCAATGTCAGACTTTGCAATCAAAGTTAGGGGGCTAATAACCCTTGCCATAATTTCAGTGCGCCCCCTAACTTTTGATTGCAAGGTCTGACATTGACCCCCTTTTCAGGAGTTGACCTAGAGCCCACCAAGGTCATGCATATCAAGTTTGGTCAATGTCAGACCTTGCAATACACTGTAAGGCACTGTAAGGCTACTGTCCTCCCCCACTTCCAGTGATGAAGCTAAGCTATGCTAACGGAGCGTCTATTCCCAAAGCTAAAATGCACGCACAGAGACAAAAAAGGTATGCATCTTCTTGTCTAACTCCAGGGAAGATGTTAAATAAGCTAATTTCCAAAAAAAGTGGAGTCGTCCTTTAAAGTCGAGGTAAAGTGAAATTAAATAATTATGTTATGAGATTGTCATTTTATTAACCAGATTTGAATGATTAAAGACGTTAACAACTATTATAAAACCTAGCTAACTAACTAGTGCCGTTTCGTTTTTCCATTCAATCACAATCATTTGCCGTAAACGACCAAATCTATCAAATGGACCCTACTTTGTTAGAACGCTGGACTAATCGACTAACTAGCAAACTAGGTTAGACTCAAATCTGCTGCTCCATTGGCAATGAATGGGAGACTGATTTTGTGGACAGAATGTTTGTTTTCTCCAAATGAGCTTTATTCTGTAGTAGTGTCTCAGTTCTCACACATACAGTACACAGACAAACACACACAGCCATTTGCATACTTTATTTGGTTCCACAAATTATATTACATGAACAGGGAATCAAATCACACACACACGCACACACACACACACACACACACACACACACACACACACACACACACACACACACACACACACACACACACACACACACACACACACACACACACACAATGAGCTTCATCATTTTGTTTACAGCCTGTAGGATGTGCAAAGTAAACGTTTTAAAGTGATTGTGTTGCAATTGTACAGCTTCACATTAAGAGTGTTTCATTATTAGTTTTGTTGAGTTTGCTTGAGGGGCTTTGTCTCTTGGGTCGGGTCGAAGAGGACAGATTATTACGGCAGTCAGCGTCATTTTCCGTCTAGAGAACGTGTCTGTGATGCAAGTCCACAAGTCACTAATGTTTTCCTCCAATAATGTTCCATAAAACTACCAATAAGGGCTTTCCCCCCCTCACATCTTCACCCAAGCCAGTTAACTTTCTCTTTTTTCAACCACACAACTCTTCTTAGCTTCGTGTTATAAAATGATTGTTTTTGCACATATATCACTAGATCAACTTACATTTTTACATTTAGCTGAACGCTTTTATCCAAAGCGACTTACAGGTTCTGTACGACAAGTCAGCAGGATAGACTCTATCAGCTGAGTAATAATGTTCATCAAAGTGTTGAAACTTGGGCGCTGCAGTGTTGAGTGTATAGTAGTAGAGACTAGGGATGCTCGATATTGGCTTTTTTACCGATACCGATATACCGATATTGTCCAACTCTTAATTTCCGATACCGATATCAACCGATATCAACTGATACCGATATATGCAGGGTTCCCCCCCCCCCCCCTGAAAAACTGAATAATTTCAGGTAATTAACATTACATATCTCTTGACATGTAATTAACACAACATTATGCATACTTTGACAATAAATAAAATAATAATTTGTTCTTACTTGCTTGCATGGGTAAATAAAGGTTAAATAAATGTACAAATAAAATAATAATAATAATTTTTGAAAACCGATACCGATATTTTGCGATATCACATTTTTATGCCAATATCGGTAGGCCGATAATATCGGACATCCCTACTATATACATATATTAATATAGTAGGTAGTAATATAGGCAAGGAAGATTAATTAGTGGAAGAGAGTGCATGATAGTAGAAGACAGTAAGATGGTTAGTAGTTTTTCATTTTCATTTCAGATATTGATTGAAGAAGTGTGATTTTAGTGGACGGTGAACGATTGGTGGTGTTTGGGCTGTCCTGACTGTGGTGTTTGGGCTGTCCTCCCTGTGGTGTTTCAGCTGTCCTGACTGCGGTGTCTGGGCTGTCCTGACTGCGGTGTCTGGGCTGTCCTGACTGCGGTGTTTGGGCTGTCCTGACTGCGGTGTTTGGGCTGTCCTGACTGCGGTGTTTGGGCTGTCCTGACTGCGGTGTTTGGGCTGTCCTCCCTGTGGTGTTTGGGCTGTCCTCCCTGTGGTGTTTGGGCTGTCCTGACTGTGGTGTTTGGGCTGTCCTGACTGTGGTGTTTGGGCTGTCCTGACTGTGGTGTTTGGGCTGTCCTGACTGTGGTGTTTGGGCTGTCCTGACTGTGGTGTTTGGGCTGTCCTGACTGTGGTGTTTGGGCTGTCCTGACTGTGGTGTTTGGGCTGTCCTCCCTGTGGTGTTTGGGCTGTCCTCCCTGTGGTGTTTGGGCTGTCCTCCCTGTGGTGTTTGGGCTGTCCTGACTGTGGTGTTTGGGCTGTCCTCCCTGTGGTGTTTTAGCTGTCCTGACTGCGGTGTCTGGGCTGTCCTGACTGCGGTGTCTGGGCTGTCCTGACTGCGGTGTTTGGGCTGTCCTGACTGCGGTGTTTGGGCTGTCCTGACTGCGGTGTTTGGGCTGTCCTCCCTGTGGTGTTTGGGCTGTCCTGACTGGTGTTTGGGCTGTCCTGACTGTGGTGTTTGGGCTGTCCTCCCTGTGGTGTTTGGGCTGTCCTCCCTGTGGTGTTTGGGCTGTCCTCCCTGTGGTGTTTGGGCTGTCCTGACTGTGGTGTTTGGGCTGTCCTGACTGTGGTGTTTGGGCTGTCCTGACTGTGGTGTTTGGGCTGTCCTGACTGTGGTGTTTGGGCTGTCCTGACTGTGGTGTTTGGGCTGTCCTGACTGTGGTGTTTGGGCTGTCCTCCCTGTGGTGTTTGGGCTGTCCTGACTGCGGTGTTTGGGCTGTCCTCCCTGTGGTGTTTGGGCTGTCCTCCCTGTGGTGTTTGGGCTGTCCTGACTGCGGTGTTTGGGCTGTCCTGACTGTGGTGTTTGGGCTGTCCTGACTGTGGTGTCTGGGCTGTCCTCCCTGTGGTGTTTGGGCTGTCCTGACTGTGGTGTTTGGGCTGTCCTCCCTGTGGTGTTTGGGCTGTCCTGACTGTGGTGTTTGGGCTGTCCTGACTGTGGTGTTTGGGCTGTCCTCCCTGTGGTGTTTGGGCTGTCCTGACTGTGGTGTCTGGGCTGTCCTGACTGTGGTGTTTGGGCTGTCCTGACTGTGGTGTTTGGGCTGTCCTGACTGTGGTGTTTGGGCTGTCCTGACTGTGGTGTTTGGGCTGTCCTGACTGTGGTGTTTGGGCTGTCCTCCCTGTGGTGTTTGGGCTGTCCTCCCTGTGGTGTTTGGGCTGTCCTCCCTGTGGTGTTTGGGCTGTCCTGACTGTGGTGTTTGGGCTGTCCTCCCTGTGGTGTTTTAGCTGTCCTGACTGCGGTGTCTGGGCTGTCCTGACTGCGGTGTCTGGGCTGTCCTGACTGCGGTGTTTGGGCTGTCCTGACTGCGGTGTTTGGGCTGTCCTGACTGCGGTGTTTGGGCTGTCCTCCCTGTGGTGTTTGGGCTGTCCTGACTGGTGTTTGGGCTGTCCTGACTGTGGTGTTTGGGCTGTCCTCCCTGTGGTGTTTGGGCTGTCCTCCCTGTGGTGTTTGGGCTGTCCTCCCTGTGGTGTTTGGGCTGTCCTGACTGTGGTGTTTGGGCTGTCCTGACTGTGGTGTTTGGGCTGTCCTGACTGTGGTGTTTGGGCTGTCCTGACTGTGGTGTTTGGGCTGTCCTGACTGTGGTGTTTGGGCTGTCCTGACTGTGGTGTTTGGGCTGTCCTCCCTGTGGTGTTTGGGCTGTCCTGACTGCGGTGTTTGGGCTGTCCTCCCTGTGGTGTTTGGGCTGTCCTCCCTGTGGTGTTTGGGCTGTCCTGACTGCGGTGTTTGGGCTGTCCTGACTGTGGTGTTTGGGCTGTCCTGACTGTGGTGTCTGGGCTGTCCTCCCTGTGGTGTTTGGGCTGTCCTCCCTGTGGTGTTTGGGCTGTCCTCCCTGTGGTGTTTGGGCTGTCCTGATTGTGGTGTTTGGGCTGTCCTGACTGTGGTGTTTGGGCTGTCCTCCCTGTGGTGTTTGGGCTGTCCTGACTGTGGTGTCTGGGCTGTCCTGACTGTGGTGTTTGGGCTGTCCTGACTGTGGTGTTTGGGCTGTCCTGACTGTGGTGTTTGGGCTGTCCTGACTGCGGTGTTTGGGCTGTCCTCCCTGTGGTGTTTGGGCTGTCCTCCCTGTGGTGTTTGGGCTGTCCTGACTGTGGTGTTTGGGCTGTCCTGACTGTGGTGTTTGGGCTGTCCTGACTGTGGTGTTTGGGCTGTCCTCCCTGTGGTGTTTGGGCTGTCCTGACTGCGGTGTTTGGGCTGTCCTCCCTGTGGTGTTTGGGCTGTCCTGACTGTGGTGTTTGGGCTGTCCTGACTGTGGTGTTTGGGCTGTCCTGACTGTGGTGTTTGGGCTGTCCTGACTGTGGTGTTTGGGCTGTCCTGACTGTGGTGTTTGGGCTGTCCTGACTGCGGTGTTTGGGCTGTGCTCCCTGTGGTGTTTGGGCTGTCCTGACTGTGGTGTTTGGGCTGTCCTGACTGTGGTGTTTGGGCTGTCCTGACTGTGGTGTTTGGGCTGTCCTGACTGTGGTGTTTGGGCTGTCCTGACTGTGGTGTTTGGGCTGTCCTGACTGTGGTGTTTGGGCTGTCCTGACTGTGGTGTTTGGGCTGTCCTGACTGTGGTGTTTGGGCTGTCCTGACTGTGGTGTTTGGGCTGTCCTGACTGTGGTGTTTGGGCTGTCCTGACTGTGGTGTTTGGGCTGTCCTGACTGTGGTGTTTGGGCTGTCCTGACTGCGGTGTTTGGGCTGTCCTGACTGCGGTGTTTGGGCTGTCCTGACTGTGGTGTTTGGGCTGTCCTGACTGTGGTGTTCGGGCTGTCCTGACTGTGGTGTTTGGGCTGTCCTGACTGTGGTGTTTGGGCTGTCCTCCCTGTGGTGTTTGGGCTGTCCTGACTGTGGTGTTTGGGCTGTCCTCCCTGTGGTGTTTGGGCTGTCCTGACTGTGGTGTTTGGGCTGTCCTGACTGTGGTGTTTGGGCTGTCCTGACTGTGGTGTTTGGGCTGTCCTGACTGTGGTGTTTGGGCTGTCCTGACTGTGGTGTTTGGGCTGTCCTGACTGTGGTGTTTGGGCTGTCCTGACTGTGGTGTTTGGGCTGTCCTGACTGTGGTGTTTGGGCTGTCCTCCCTGTGGTGTTTGGGCTGTCCTGACTGCGGTGTTTGGGCTGTCCTGACTGTGGTGTTTGGGCTGTCCTGACTGTGGTGTTTGGGCTGTCCTGACTGTGGTGTTTGGGCTGTCCTGACTGTGGTGTTTGGGCTGTCCTGACTGCGGTGTTTGGGCTGTCCTGACTGCGGTGTTTGGGCTGTCCTCCCTGTGGTGTTTGGGCTGTCCTGACTGTGGTGTTTGGGCTGTCCTGACTGTGGTGTTTGGGCTGTCCTGACTGTGGTGTTTGGGCTGTCCTGACTGCGGTGTTTGGGCTGTCCTCCCTGTGGTGTTTGGGCTGTCCTGACTGTGGTGTTTGGGCTGTCCTGATTGTGGTGTTTGGGCTGTCCTGACTGTGGTGTTTGGGCTGTCCTGACTGTGGTGTTTGGGCTGTCCTGACTGTGGTGTTTGGGCTGTCCTGACTGTGGTGTTTGGGCTGTCCTGACTGTGGTGTTTGGGCTGTCCTGACTGCGGTGTTTGGGCTGTCCTGACTGCGGTGTTTGGGCTGTCCTGACTGTGGTGTTTGGGCTGTCCTGACTGCGGTGTTTGGGCTGTCCTCCCTGTGGTGTTTGGGCTGTCCTGACTGCGGTGTTTGGGCTGTCCTGACTGTGGTGTTTGGGCTGTCCTGACTGTGGTGTTTGGGCTGTCCTGACTGCGGTGTTTGGGCTGTCCTGACTGTGGTGTTTGGGCTGTCCTGACTGTGGTGTTAGGGCTGTCCTGACTGTGGTGTTTGGGCTGTCCTCCCTGCGGTGTTTGGGCTGTCCTGACTGTGGTGTTTGGGCTGTCCTGACTGTGGTGTTTGGGCTGTCCTGACTGTGGTGTTTGGGCTGTCCTGACTGTGGTGTTTGGGCTGTCCTGACTGTGGTGTTTGGGCTGTCCTCCCTGTGGTGTTTGGGCTGTCCTCCCTGTGGTGTTTGGGCTGTCCTCCCTGTGGTGTTTGGGCTGTCCTGACTGTGGTGTTTGGGCTGTCCTGACTGTGGTGTTTGGGCTGTCCTGACTGTGGTGTTTGGGCTGTCCTGACTGTGGTGTTTGGGCTGGCCTCCCTGTGGTGTTTGGGCTGTCCTCCCTGTGGTGTTTGGGCTGTCCTGACTGTGGTGTTTGGGCTGTCCTGACTGTGGTGGGAAGTACTGCACCTACCGTTGTCCTCCAGTATCTGTTTGATCTGTATTAGACTTTGAATACCGGCTGGACACAGACCTCCGACGGTCACCATGCTGGCATACTGCACTCCTCTCTCTCTAATCTGTGCCCATCCTCTCCCCCGTGCCTCCCCTCCTGCGTCCCCCTCTGCAGGCGCTGCCGTCAGGCCCGCTTACTAGATCAGAAAGAAAGAAGGACCCAAGGCTATTCCTCCTGTCTGGCATTGCTACACTGACTCTCCATCTCAGCGGTAGAATTGATTTTTATTATTTAAATCGTATCGTTTGTTTTTATAACCAGTATAACGCAGCCCTGCTTCCGTGTATATCTCTGACCGGGGGGCTCTTGGCTGTTTCCCAGGCAATGCTAAAACTAAAGGATGATTGATTGTGCTCTCACTGTAGCAACGACCTCGAGACTGTGGAGTCGCCCCCGGATTGCAGTGGTGTAGTCGAGTCACTAAATATCGAGTCCAAGTCGAGTCACGGGTCCAAGTCCGAGTCACCAAAGAAGAGTCCGAGTCGAGTCTCGAGTCTCCAGTATCCGAGTCCGAGTCCAAGTCATCGAAGTTGAGTCCACTCCACTCAAGAGCCGACATGAAAATAAAAAAGTCTACAGACTCGTGACTTCACTTCACTTGACAAAGTTGTTTAAAGGTGACATGCATTATAAATGTCTTTTTTGAGTCTATAGCATTGTATTATAGTAATAGGAGTTAGTATCAATGTGTTTTTGTGTCTAAATACCATATTGGCGGACTGCTCTCATTCAGCTCAGACCATTTCCTGCTAGATTTAATTAGGTCATTCTGATTTGAGGCGCATGCTGACGTCAGCGGGCGCTGGGTAAGCGGACAGTGATCCGATTGGCTCTGTGGTTGTAGCGCACCAAACGGGGTTTGACAGAGCGAGAGAGAGAGAGAGAGAGAGAATCAGA
Source organism: Notolepis coatsorum (assembly GCF_963971535.1). Classification (NCBI taxonomy): domain Eukaryota; kingdom Metazoa; phylum Chordata; class Actinopteri; order Aulopiformes; family Paralepididae; genus Notolepis; species Notolepis coatsorum. Next base: position 69,108,179 of record NC_140166.1, on the reverse strand, counting down.
TAGACCCTCGTGACAGAGCACACGGAGCTGCTCCCGAATCGAGAGAGAGAGAGAGACCACCGTGCAAACACTCCGCGCGCAGCTCTCTCTCTCTCTCTCTCTCTCTCTCTCTCTCTCTCTCTCTCTCTCTCTCTCTCTCTCTCTCTTATCTCTCTCTCTCTCTCTCTCTCTCTCTCTCCCACCCCCCCCCCTCTCTCTCTCTCTCTCTATCTCTCTCTGTCAACTAGAGAGGCAGAGTAGGGGCGGGTCGGTGCCAGCAAGTTCGGTTGTCTCAACGTAAAGAATAATACTGTACATCTTAGCACGTTAGTCGAAAATAGAAAAATACCACACCATTACTGAACCAATGACAGTCAAATAATCAACAGAAAAGCATTACATTGCAAAATAATATGTCCATTTCTGTAGTGTGTGCACACACACACACACACAGCGGTGCGCTGGATGGATATAATTCCAACTTGACTTTGCGCCTCCTGGCGGCACAAAACAGAAGCCGCACCCACCCTAATAAAACCATTTGACGAGGGACGTTAACGGGCGGTAGAGGCCGTTGGAATGGCGGTAGGAGGGACCTCAATTTGCAATGCTGTAACTGTACCAGTCGCAGACTGTGTGGGCTGACTGTCACTCAAAGTGCTTATGGGCGGAGCCAGGCCATAACAGCCTGAAATCCTGAGGCTGAAAAATGATGGTTTTGAGTACTTGATTAGAAATATAAAACAATGCATTTTTTGGAAAAGAAACCCTACAGATGTCTTCAATAGACTCACAGGAATTGTGTAAAGTTGCCCAAATAGTGCTAGGAATAGCAATGCAGGTCCCCTTTAAATAAACTATGACTTGTGACTTCACTTGGACTTGAGTATCATGACTTGATACGATACATAGGAGACAGCCAGCAGCCTCTTTTCACCCGCCAGCGAGGACTCTCATTGGTGAAGTGTAACGCGTGGGAGGTCACACTACCTTCACCATTTCCCTCCCTCGTTGTGCAGGCGCCCTGACCGACCTGTAGGAGTCGCTGTTTACAACGACCAGGACCCACCCTCGCCGGGTTTCCCACCCGCTAACACCGCCAATTGTGTTAGTATGGACGGTCGGCCAACCCGGAGGCACCACAGCTGGATTCGATCCCACTGTCTCTGTGGTGGTAGACAGACGCTGCACTACCCGGCCGCCCTGAGATGAGATATTCCTTAATTGATCCCCTTGGGGAAATGCAGGCGTCATAGCAGCATGGGGGAGGGGGGGTACAGGTATGGGCAGGGCAATAGTAAAAAAAGACAGCGTGTCGATGTGTCCTTGAGCAAGACACTTAACCCCTAATTGCTCGCGATGAGCAGCTTGGCACCTCCGCCGTCGGTGTGTGAATGTGTGAGTGAATGGGTGAAAAATGTGAGTAACAAATTCTAAGGCGCTTTGGATAAAAGCGCTATATAAAAAAGCAGCTATTTACCATGGTTACAATAAACACTAGAGTAAGTAAAGTATACAGTATACACAGGTGTACAGTATACATAAGGCACCCTAACCGACGTGATATATACGCCATATGTTATAGTTTAGGTCGGACAGGTGGGGTAGACACACTATGATTAGGCCTATGAAGATGTGTCACTCACTCTTAGAGAAAGTAAGACAAAGGTAATATATAACACATCACTCAGTGAAGAACAAGTAATTAATAGTGCTTCCCTAACACCACTACTATCAGCCTACTCTATTGCTTTGAAGATGTTGAACCCACAAGGACTTGTTTAGGACTCGAAACCCAACGTTTAAGACTTGTGACTTGCGTGCGACTTGCCCGTCTGGACTTGGGACTTGCCCGTCTGGACTTGGGACTTGCCCGTCTGGACTTGGGACTTGCCCGTCTGGACTTGGGACTTGACTGACTTGAGTGTCAAGATTTGAGACTTACTTGTGACTTGCAAAACGATGTCTTGGTCTGACCTCAGTCTCACCTCTCTCTCTTTTTCTCTCTCGTCATCATGTCCATTACTCACTCTCTCTTTCTCTCTCTCTATCATATCTCTCTCATTCTCTCTCATGTCCATTACTCACTCGCTTTTTCTCTCTCTACCCTCTATGTCTCTCTTCTGTCATCATGTATGTTACTCTCTCTCTCTCTAACTTTCCCCTCTATCTCTCTCTCTCTC